>NC_054702.1:46481356-46761978 GCF_016097555.1 Gigantopelta aegis
TCCGTGACGTTGTAGTCGAATCTCTTGCACCTGGAACGCTCGGGAACACCGTCGACGTTGACGTCCCAGGGAATGGTGAGATCCAAGAGCCGTTCGTGGCTCTCGCCTTGGCTAGCATAGGTGTCGTTAGACACACCTGGAATAGCACACCTGTTAAGAAAGGAAAGACAACGAATGGTATCTTTCTTTACAAGCACCGTCTCACTTTGTTTGGAATACAATAAAACATTTTTTATCAAACAGGCCTAGTTGTAAGATAGTGTAAGATATTTTTCATTATCACAGGTTTTTTAATAGTTACACTACACATTGCGTAGCCTACAAGTTTTTGCTTAAAATATGTCACCTTGAGACTATTGCAAGAGAAGTAATTTTTAGCTGTCCTTAATTTGAATTAAAGGGACATTCCTGAGTTTGCTGCAATTTTTAAGATGTTATCGACTAACAGAGATTTTTTAACGATTGTAATTGCATATCAAATATATTTCTCTGCATAAAAAAATTAGTGGTGTATATTAAACGTGTTTCTGATAGTTGTAATATTTGTACTAAGTTAAATTTCATTTTATTTCCTAAAATATAGTTTTTTCGTACGTACGCAATTATTTGAAGACAAAATCCAGTTTGGGCTTCTTACAAATATTAAGACGACCAAAAACACATTGAATATACAGACACTGATATTCTAAACAAAAAAATATATTTAATATGTAAGTTTAATCGTAGAAATATTTTATTAGTCGGAAATATCTTACAATGTAGCAAACTTAGGAATGTCCCTTTAAAAAAAGTGCTGCAAAAGGATTTAATAGCAATGTTCAGTATAGTAATATCTGAAATGACTCCCCATAACCTAAAGTACGGGAGCAATTAATCGCTTAATGTGTTGTATGTTTTTTCACGGCGAGGTCTAACTGATAATATGCACTAAGTTTATGTTTATGTTTTGCTTTAGTGCACAACGTTACACAATGTGGATGCACGATTGTAGTTTTAAAACTAATCCAACTTACCGGCTTTTTGGTTCAGTCACAGAGAAGACGACAATCAAAGCATGGAAGGCTGATGCGATAGCAATGGACACTGCGGTAAAATAAACGAATTTCTGATACTTTCCAAAATCGCCTATGTACTGAAACACGTCGTCGAATTTCATTCTGAAAACTACCTTTGTTGCTATTGTTTTGTTGTTTTGATGGGGGTTTATTTTTTAACTTCTTCGTTCTCTTTTTTCCTCTTTCACCTTTTTGACGTCTTTTGGGGTGTCTTCTAGTCGTCAAATTTCATTTAATGTCACTTCCACTTATTTTCGTGCTTACATCCAATCACACTGTCCTGTGTACACCTCAGCTATCTGTGCTGTATGTCCAGACAGAGCCATAAAAGTCAGCTGTCATTAATTAGTAGATCATCAAAGCAGAACGCTTCCATCTGATTAGAACCCCAACAATTAGAACTGGATTACAAAGAAAGCCAAACACAATCTGTAGATTATGTCCAACAAACCTTTGTAAATAAAAGAATATGTGATGAATCGTTTTAAGTTTGTTTTATTTTACGACACCACTAGAGCACATTGATTTATTGATCATCGGCTATTGGATGCCAAACATTAGGTAACTCTGACATAGAGTCTTAGAGAGGAAACCCACTTTTCCATTAGTAGCAAGGGATCTTTTATATGCACCGTCCCACAGATAGTATAGCACATACCACGGCCTTTGGTATTCCAGTCGTGGTGCACTGGCTGGAGCGAGAAATAGCCAAATGGGTCCACCGATGGGGATCGATCCTATACCGACCGCGCGTCAAGCGAGTGCTTTACCACCGAGCTACGTCCCGCCCCGTGATGAATAGGATCGCTGTACAGAACTGATCCATTTGATCAGAACTTAACGACTTAAAAACCAATACGCAATATGTAGAATATGTTATTTATTTATTTGAACTTATTTTTCGTGCTTACACCCAATTAAGGTTCAAGCACGCCTTCCTGGGCACACACCTCAGCTATATGGGCTGTCTGTCCAGGACAGTGGGTTAGTGGTTAGTAAGAGACAAGAGGGTGTTGTGGGGTTTGAATACAACAAACCCTGTTTTATAAAGGGATATCTGAAGAATGGGATCATTATGAGGTGTATACTTTAGGTAACTCACCACTGGGTTTTGTACATAGCATAGCATACATAATATTAGCCTATGTAGAAATAAAACCGGACAAAAAAACCAATGTTTAACTTCCTACCGTAGAAGAAGAGATTAGCTCTTATTAAAAATAAAAGTTTGCCACCCAAATTTTAAAATATTACCATTCTTTACTTCAATAGGATCCGAAAAGGGAAGGAACTCTGATTAAACCGGAGTATACCGGCCAAATACTACATGGTATGGCATTCAGTTCTAGATTAAGAAATCAACCCTGATTGGCTGCAAGAGGTGTATGATTCCATAACCATCGCGGATTTTTAACCTAATAATGTTAAAACTTTCATAATAATTAGGTTAAAGTAAAGTAAAGTGTGTTTTATTTAACGACGCCACTAGAGCACATTGATTTTTTTTTATCTTATCATCGGCTATTCTGACACTGTTTTTTTAGAGGAAACCCGCTGTCGCCACATAGGCTACTTTTTTACGACAGGCAGCAAGGGATCTTTTATTTGCGCTTCCCACAGGCAGGATAGTACAAACCATGGAATTTGTTGAACCAGTTATGGAACACTGGTCGGTGCAGGTGGTTTACACCTACCCATTGAGCCTTGCGGAGCACTCACTCAGGGTTTGGAATCGGTATCTGGATTAAAAATCCCATGCTTCGACTGGGATCCGAACCCAGTACCTACCAGCCTGTAGACCGATGGCCTAACCACGACGCCACCGAGGCCGGTCAATTAGGTTAAAGTCCCCTCCCAAAAGAAAAACGTTTAACGTTTGTTGTGTTTGACGACACCACTGGAACACATTGACTATTAATCATCAGCTATTGGATGTCAAACGTTTTGGTTATTCTGGAACACCGGCCTCGGTAGTGTCGTGGTTAAGCCATCGGACAGAAGGCTTGTAGGTACTGGATTTGCAGCCGGGTACCGGCTCCTACCCAGAGCGAGTTATAAGACCACTACACCCTCTTGTCTCTCACTAACCACTAACCACTAACAATTAACTCACTGTCCTGGACAGACAGCCCAGCTAGCTGAGGTGTGTATCCAGGACAGCGTGCTTGAACCTTAACTGGATATAAACACGAAAATAAGTTGAAATTAAATTAAATTTCGGCACGTAGACTTTTTTCCTAATGCAGCAAGGGATCTTTTATATGCAGTTTACCACAGACAGGAAAGCACATACCACGACCTTTCTCCAGTTGTGGTGCACTGGTTGGAGCGAGAAAAAACCCAGTCAGTTGAATGGATCCACCGAGGTGATTCGATCGCGCGATGCAAGCACCTCAAGCGAGCACTCAACAGACAGAGTTAAATCCCGCCCTTTGTCCGCTTACAAGCAAAGTAGGCTAAAAGTTGTCTGGCCTTCCTGTGACCAAAGTATTTGAGTGAATTTCGTGGGAGTTGTCAGAACCTTGTCAAATGACCTTGAAGCTTCTGCATTGTACAGATACGATTTTGAATACGATAACGGTACTGTTGTAATGGCTGCGGATACAACAGCAACGTGTTCCAAGACCAATACTGTTTTGGAATTCACTAATTGTCGGTTTCGCGACCGTAAAACCTGTGACTTAAAAGCCACTGACACTAATTATTAGACAATGTAAAATAGTTCCCACTATTACAGTTGTGTCCCTTTAAAAGACGTACAACTTTGCATGTGCTCTTTGTTAATTTGTATAAATCCAATATGGCTGCCCAAATGGTAGGAAATGGTTTATTTTACATGTACCATATAAAAGATCCAAAGAAAATTTGGTATTTGGTTTTAAGATCAGGATTAGGTTTTGGAGGCAAGACTTCTCACAAAATTGTTAGCATTGATCATTACTATGGTCACAAATATGCGACCAATCCACGTCTAATGAACGTCATTCACCATCTTCATGGCGAATCAACAGGTCAGTGTTATTACCCACAAGCACTGTCTTGTAAGTCGAAGCACGCTGAACAGTTGTCAAATAAAGCAGGAGGGTAGCTTGACAGGTCATACTGAAATATTTTTGGTAGCTGTTTATTCCTCATGTCTGCTTAATTTAGTCAATCTATGGAATTTGGGAGCCTAACCACAGAATGTTCAGATACAGATATTACCTCCAACATTTGAAGCAGCCTGTTACCACAACTTCAGAGTTTACAACGACGATGCTCTTGTGGTACGGCAGATCTCGACTCCGCCTGCGTGCGGACAATGTCGGGTTATGCGTGTCAATAAGTAAGCTGTTGATCAAGAAGACTCTTCCAGTAATGATTAAACAGAACAGTATGATTCTCCTACAAAACCAGATTTAGAGGCGTTTTGCTGAGGTGATGGTATTACATTTTGAAATAGAATGAAGGTGGTGATGTGTAAAAATGACACTTACCTGTGGTGATGGCGTATATCTAAATAAATGTGTCAATTGTATTTCCAGTGCAGTGACAGGTTGTCGTTTATTAGATAATGCTGTAATCAGAATATGTGCTGAACAACTAAGTCGTGAATGTTTATGACCCATATATTGATCAGGTTTTACACGACGATAATAGTGTGTATACTGTGTGACTAGTTATATGTTCTTCCTGTATTTATCCTAAGAGGGGGTGGGGGTGGGGGGATGTGTGGGGGGAGGGTGTATGTGGAGGGGTGGGGGGTGGCAGGACGTAGTGCAGTGGTAAAGTGCTCACCTGATACATGGCTGGTGTAGGATCGATCATCGTCAGTGGGCCTATTGGGGTATTTCACGTTTCAGACAGCCCCCCACCCCCACCCCACCCCCACCCTCCTCCGATTTGTACTCATCCAGTGCCCCACGACTGGTATATCAAAGGCCGTGGTATGTGCAGACTTGTCTGTGGGAATGTGCATATAAAAGACCCCTCGCTGTTTATGGAAAATATAGCTGGTTTTGTTTAAGACTTCATGTTAAAACTTACCAAATGTTTGACATCCAATAGCTGATGATTGTTGATTGATTGATTGAGTGACCAAATGTTTGACATCCAATAGCTGATGATTGTTGATTGATTGATTGAGTGACCAAATGTTTGACATCCAATAGCTGATGATTGATTGATTGATTGATTGAGTGACCAAATGTTTGACATCCAATAGCTGATGATTGATTGATTGAGTGACCAAATGTTTGACATCCAATAGCTGATGATTGATTGATTGATTGATTGAGTGACCAAATGTTTGACATCCAATAGCTGATGATTGATTGATTGAGTGACCAAATGTTTGACATCCAATAGCTGATGATTGATTGATTGATTGATTGATTGAGTGAGTGAATGAATGTTTGACATCCAATAGCTGATGATTGATTGATTGATTGATTGATTGAGTGAATGAATGTTTGACATCCAATATCTGATGATTGATTGATTGAGTGAATGAATGTTTGACATCCAATATCTGATGATTGATTGATTGAGTGAATGAATGTTTGACATGCAATAGCTGATGATTGATTGATTGATTGATTGAGTGAATCCCAACGCACAAAAAGTACATCGGCGTTTGGGTGTCAAACAAAGGTAAGAATGTGAATAAATTCATGGTTAATGTCAATATACAAACTAGTTAGCTGCCTATTGTAAGATGCTTCCGATTAACAGAATCTCCGTTACGCAGGGTTTCTGCCAGAGGGTAAAACGGGTAAAATGCCATCACCCAAAATTATTATTTGGGTATGTCGCCACACAAAACATTTTGCAGATCTTTTTGTTTTGTTTGTTGACCTTTTGATAAAATTAATGATTATTTATTAATGTGTCGATTCAATGGAGAACAATCCACAGCCTAACAGTAACAGGATATATTTTATTGCAACATTTAATTTTATTTAAAATACTCAGACACTATTTTTCCGAATATTTTTGTCATATGTGGAAGAATTCTATTTTTATATCAACTCGATTATGCACAAAAGTCAAACCTTGTCAGAAACGCGTGACGCCAAAAATTACACACAAAAAAGAAAAGAAAAAAAAACATTTTCCTGTTATGAATATCAGCATATGTAATGTGTTTCTGCTTGTCGTAATGTGTGCGTGTGTGTGTGTGTGTGTGTGTGTGTGCGCGCGCGCGCGTTAGCGTGCGTGCGTGCGCGCGCGCTTCCTACGCCAGAGATAAAATTTACTACCAGTAATATTTTTAATTCAGAATTATACAAAGGGTTATATCGCATTATGTTCTATGCAGTATGATGCAATATTCGTCAAGCCTGATTGGTGATTCTTTTGTTTTGTCATAAAAGTGGACACGAAAGAAGAACACTATCGTCAGAATCGGATGTCAAGCGCTCTGACAATATGCAATATGCGCAGGTGTCTGGTGCTGGATTACGTTTATATAACAATAAACCGATAAACATGTAGCAATAAACAAAGAGCAATAAAATGAATTCATGCATTATGTGTGCAGGCGGAAATTCGATAACGTGGTCAGACAATCAGATAATTAGATAATGGAAGAAATTATTCTTTGTTACTGGCAGCGTTCGAAATAAGCACTTGTCCGTTTGTCCCGACAAGTGAAAATTTACTCGGACAAGCATAATTTACCGTAGTGGTAAAAATTTATTAAAAAAACCTATGGAATGAGTGGCGTCTCATCGCAAAATGTTGTACAAATATTCTGGTTTGAGAGTTAAATAAACATGGTCTTGATAACATAATAGTCTTAAGCAGCCCATACACGATCAATTTTATTGACAATAATATTGTCAGTTATAAAAATTTACAATATTATTTATCATTAGTGTGTGATATTGAAGCAAGTTTTTGATTGACACAATATATTGACAGAATTAAACATCGGTAGATATTTATTGAAGGTTTCTCAATACTATTGTGTCGTTGATGGCACTTTGTCAAATTATTGCACACTATTTCATTCTGAAGCCAGTAATCTAAGGATAAACATGTCCAGGCAGGAAAAAGACGAAGAGAGAAAATTTCTTCTTCTTTATAAATATAACATTAATAAAAATTATCAATCCACTGTCTGCTTTGTTTCTTTTATTTTTATTAAAATATATATAACTTTGAATTATGTTTTCTTGCAATATTTACTAGCTTTTACTGGCCAATAAATATTCATCAATAATATCGTATCAGTATTATTGTCAGTTAAATTGATCGTGTATGGGCTGCTTTAGTTCGTGAATATTCGGAATACCTTGGAGTTGCGATTGGGGGTTACAGCTCTATAGTCCGAAGATTCAGTGGTCCGAAGGTTCAATAGTCTGAATGTTCAGTAGTCCTACGGTTCAGTAGTCCGAAGGTTTATAGACATAACTATAATTACGAAGAATGGCAAAAGAACACTGTCAAATGTCTAAACAAATGTGAATTCTTTACAATAATCACCAAGCGCACCTCTGTGTAAAATGTTTTAGGCAACTGCGTATGATGTTATCATACGAAGATATGATACATGTTGGATATCAATTTAAAGACATCTGATTGGCTTCTTAAATATCAATCCAAACCAACTACTGTCTGAGATTAAGGCTACACACGTCGATTTCTGTTGTCAGATAACGTACTGGTAAGTCAACAGTGTATATTTCGTAAACGTGAGCGCCGTATATAATTTGATTCAAAATACGTATTAAAGGCGCAGACCCTAGTTTCAGCCCGTATAAATGGACACTAAGTTTAGTTAATCTACAAACCTGCAACACATTTTGGTAAGGTTATAACAGAGAGAAGCTAAAGTTTGTGATGTTTAAACATGGAAATACCGTCAAAAAATAACTAGAGGTTGTCTCAATAACAATTATTTCTAAGACGTGCGTTTTTAGAGTTACGAAAAATGTTGGAGTTTTACTAAAACCTGGATATTCCAAATTCTCCCCTTAACTTTCTGTTCCGAGTCAAGTCCTGGCTATCCAGAGACAGGACCCGGGATGGACATGCCTGAAACCTTAGTGGTATATGGGCATGTTAAAAAAGTTCAAGCTCAAGCTGTTCTATCTTCTGATGTGAACAAACGGTTACATAATCTATCAGACACCTCAAACATAATAATACGAAATATTCAATTAGCGTAATAGCGATCTCGCGACCGGTATAGAAAAACCAGTGTCATCCAGAATAGGCATATTGTGACGTTGTTTTTGAGACTCTTAATAGGGAAGGAAGCAGTTTTTATATGCACCATCCCACAGACAGGATATTACATACCACGGTCTTTGTTACGCCAGTAGTGGAGCACTGACTGGAATGAAAAATAGCCCACCGACTGGGATCGGTCGTGCATTTAGAGGCCGCTGAACTACGACCAGTGGCGTAAGCAGGATTTTGTATTGGGGGGTGGGGGGGGGGGGGGGGGGTGGGGGGCACCTGGCATCCAAGCAAACAATGATATCGAGTAGTAAAAAAGTCCGGAATGGGGGGGGGACATGACCCCCCCCCCCCCCCCCCCCCCCGGATATGACACAGGAACCTTTTTAATGTTATTAATAAGCGAAAGGTAAAAAAATTCCGGGATTGGGGGGGGCATGACCCCCCCCCCCCCACCCTACACTGCAGCTTTATTACACTCATTCGTCTTCGCTATCTGTGACGGTACATGCTCTTAATTTCTTTTCGCCTGTGGCGATATTAATTGTTTTAGAAGGCTGTGTGCAGTTCCAAATGCACTTAGCCCAGATGGGCAACTTGTTACGTAATACCTTCGCGCGACCGTGCATTCCAATATGCACTTAATCCAGCTGTGGAGGCCAGGTGGCCAGTAGTTACGTAATAACTCCGCTAGTGCTGTTTATGACCAGGGGATTGCTCGCGGAATGGCGACATCCAGTCTGACGATCAGAGAAAAATATGCCGGCGTGGTGGCTGTGGAAAATCCACATGATACGTGAGGTACCGCCTTGTACCCCCAGGCGATATTCGCTGTCTCTGGGAGTTTTGAATAAATAGCTAGGGTTTTAGAGATATCGGGGAGAAACATTTGGAAGTATCCAGGGGAACGGACGTCGTCCACTGAACGAAATATATTAGTTCAGACGGGACTTTGGTAAATATATATTTTCTGCTCTGTGTATAACCTTGATGTGATTGATGTGACTTTAAATATTTTAATACTGTATTATACCAATATTATTTAGACGTGCTGCCGGTCATCTGACGCAGTAATCTGTAGGCTCACTGTTCTAAATAATTATAAAAAGCTTAACCAGTCATCCTAGAGGACCTAGGTAAACTGTAGGTTATTGTCTTTATTGTGATAGGTACCAGTATTAAGTCTGTATTACAAGGTTATTGAATGAGTAGTTAGGGTTAATTAAAAATTAACCAGTTAGGAATAGAGTTGTAATTCCTTTATTAATTAAGTTCCCCTGGCAGCGTTTCTCAATTATCACACGTTATTGAACGAGTAGTAAGGGTTAATTAAAAATTAACCAGTTAGGAATAGAGTTGTAATTCCTTTATTAATTAAGTTCTCCTGGAAGCGTTTCTCAATTATCACACGTGTGGGTGTTGTGTCACGGTGAAGTGATTACAATATTGTGTAAACTAGACACCTAGAGATTAACTAATTAAGTGATCAGTTCTGGGTTGTTATTATTGTTGTTATTAATTAACTACTGTGGCAGTACATTTGTCAGCGTAGGTTAATACAGATTCCAAAGTGTATTGTGTTTTTGTTGTGTTTTCTAGTGAACTAAACGTGCTATATTACATATACTTTATATAAGATCGTATCTCTGATCATACCTAGACGAGCCACAGCGAGTATAACTGCCTGTTACAGAGAGATCTAATAGATATACAGTTAGGAGAGATATTTGGACAATCGTGTTTCATTCAGTTACGGGTATTATAGGATCCCCGTGACAGGAGTAGAAAATTGGGGCGCTCGTCCCGGATCTGAAGCGGGACACGCATATTTAAAAAAGTATTGTTTGTAAATGGGGGCTTTATAAATTATTTTTACAAATAACTAGAAGTAGCAACGTTGTTCACTAGAAAATTAATTAATAATAAGTGCGTCATATCTAAACATGGATAAGAATTTGCTGGATAGGCCTACGCTCAGTGTAGTGGAGATTAAGCGAGCACGTAAGGCCGAATTAGTTGAAATCGCGGGTGAGCGAGAAATTGATTTAACATCAGCTAAAACCTTAGGTGATATAAAGATAATTATTATCCAGGAAGTTTTTGGTGATAGGCCTGTTATGGAAGACAGTGAGATTGTTCCAGAGATAGAGATAAATGAGTTAAGTGTGGAACAACAATTAGCTTTTAAAAAGCTTGAGTACGAAAGAGAAGAACGTGCTTTAGATAGAGAGAGAGATAGAGAAGATAGAGAGAGAGAGAGAGAGAGAGAGAGAGAGAGAGAGAGAGAGAGAGAGAGGGATAGAGAAGAAGAAGATAGAGGTAGAGAGAGAGAGAAAGAGAAGAGAGGATTTAGAAGAGAGAGATAGAGATAGAGAAGATAGAGAGAGGGATAGAGAGAGAGAGAGAGAAAGAGAGAGAGAGAGAGAGAGAGAGAGAGAGAGAGAGAGAGAGAGAGAGAGAGAGAGAGAGAGAGAGAGAAAGAGAAGATAGGGATAGAGAATTCCAGTTAGCAAAATTAAAAGTGGAACATGAGTTAAAGTTGAATACTGAAGAAGTTAGACGAGAGGCAGGAAATGGTTTTAACATGTCGGAGGCTTATAGATCAGTGCCTGTATTTGATGACCAGGAGGTAGGTATGTTCTTCCAACTTTTTGAACGGGCCGCTAAGCAGCTAAATTGGCCGCAGTCTAAGTGGACATTGTTAGCCGTGTCTAACTTTAAAGGGAAGGCTAGTGTAGCTTATAATTCAATGAATGATGAGCGAGCAAGTCAGGACGACCTAGTTAAGGCTGCAGTGTTGAGGGCTTATGAATTACGACCTGAGGATTATCGTTTACGGTATAGCGAGTTGAGAAAAACGCAGGGTCAGTCTTATAGTGAGTTTGTGGCTAAGAAGGCAGGGATGTTTGATAAATGGGTGGTGTCTCATCAGGAAGAGTCATATACCGAGTTACGGGAGTTGTTGATCTTACAGGACATTAAAAATGGATTACCAGTTAGCTTACGTATTCATTTAGAGGATCGTGATGTCAAAAAGATAGAGGAGGCAGGCATAGTGGCAGATGACTACGTGTTAATACACAAGGCTCAGGCAGTACAGGGTAGCTCTATACAACAGGGTGATAAGAAGAAATTTCAGCCAGGTTTTTCCCGGGAAAGTAACTATCCGGGAGAGTCATCTAGTTGGTCAGCTAGTCAGGCAAGGAATGCACCTGATGGGCAAAGTAAGGATAGGCCTGCATTGTCAGCCAATGCACAAACTTTTCGTCCACATTGCAGTTACTGTAAAAAGGATAACCATCTTCTCGGGGACTGTTTTAAAAAGAAACGCGATAATGCGCAAGTGGTCGGTTTAGTGAGGTCAGCTCCGTTAGCGAGAGAGTTAATGGTTAGTCCCATGGCAGAGAAAGTAAACCCGTATGTGTCCACTGGTATGGTTTGTGATGTGAAACAAGAATTGAGTCCTAAGGCAATATCAATCTATCGAGATACCGGGTGTAATCTGTCGCTTATAACGTCAAAGTGTTTAGCTGGTATTGAAAATTCAGATACAGGACGTAGTTTGGCCTTAACCTCAGTTACTAGAGAAAAAATGGTTGTCCGGTTACATAACGTTTTCTTGTGTTCGAAGTTTGTGACGGGACCAGTCTATATGGGTGTTGTGAAGGACTTGCCTATTGAAAACATAGGAGTTTTGTTGGGTAATGATTTGACTAGTCAGTGTTGTCAGCCGAAATGTGACAAATTGTTAATTAAAGACAGCCCTTTACCAATTGAAGAGAGTGAGGTTGATGAGATTAGATATCCTGTGTGTGTAATGATTAGGGCTATGGCCAGTAGGTTAGCACGAGACCCAGAGGATATTTGTGATTTGTCTGATACATGTGTGAGCCATGAAATTGGAGTGGATGAGGTTATCAGTAAAATGGTAGATAAGTCAACTGAGGAATTAAATGTGGTGGAACCTGTTGATCTCCCGCAGAGGGTAAATGAACCAGTTGTGTTTGATAGGGGGAACTTACCTTGTAATAGACAAGAGTTAATCCTAGAGCAGGGGGCTGATCCAAGTCTGTTGGCAGCTCGCACTACATTGTTAACTGAGGGTGAGATGGAGGATCAGATGTCAGGTTATGATATGGACAAGGGAGTATTAATGAATAAGAGAGTTAGAGATAGGAAGGCTAGGAAGCTACTGAGCCATGCTCAGAGCAAAATAAAATCGGTGTTTGATAGAAAGGATAGGAAGCAACTCAGCCATGCTCAGAGCAAAATAAAATCAGTGTTTGATAGGAAGGCTAAGAGTCGGGAATTTAAACCAGGGGATAAAGTGCTGCTGTACCTTCCCATTAAATGGGGTTCATTACAGAACAGGTATTTCGGTCCCTATGTTGTGCACAAACGGGTTAATGAGACAGGGTATGTGATAAACACTCCTGATAGGGTTAGGAAAAGTAGGTATTGTCACATCAATTTGCTAAAAGGTTATTTTGACAGACTGCCGATAGTTCCAGTGCTACCCGTCCAAATTGAGAGTCACTCAATTTCCTGTGATGACGTCAAGACTGCAGATTCTAGCAGACTTGAGCCCCCAGCGAGCAAAGTTGACTACGCTGATACAAGACAATGTTTCCATTTGTCAGGACCTTCCAACAGTTACCAATACCTTAAGCTAAGCTGTGCGCTTGGAACCCAACGCTACACCGATTCGACAGCATGCCTATCGGAGAAAACCTGGAAAACGTGCGAGACTGAAAAAGAAAGAAATGAAGTTCCAGTGTCAGGTGAATGCGAAAAGTCATTCAACCGTCTCAAGCAGATGCGCTACTCGTCTCCCGCGATGGCAGCACCAGACTACCGAATGCCGTTCAAGCTAGCTGTGGATGCCAGTGACGTGGGAGCCGGAGCTGTGCTGTTCCAAGAAGACAAAAATGGACTGGACCATCCTGTAAGTTTCTTCTCCAAAAGGTTTGACAAACACCAGGTGAACTATTCCACTATAGAGAAGGAAGCTTTGGCCATGGTACAAGCTCTGAAGCATTTTCAGATCTACGTGAAATCGGCAGTGCATCAAGTGGTGGTCTTTACTGATCGTAATCCGCTTACCTTCATTCACAGAATGAAAGCCACCAACCAGAGAGTTTTGAGGTGGAGTCTTCTTCTGCAAGAATACCCAATTACTATTGAACATATCAAGGGCACATCCAATGTAATCGCTGATGCCCTGTCCCGAAGTTGAACGTTATGATAATGTGTTGACATTCTTGATTTCTGTTTTGTTTTTATATATTTTATTTGTATACCAGGGACTCAGAGACTCAGTGTGATTACTGGTAGTCACCTTATTATTACATGTGTTATAAATGCCCGTATGCGTCGGTTAACGCACCTTTTTGTTTTAATGTAGTATATTTCCCTATTCCTAGAATAGAGGAAATATCCCTTTTGAGGTGGGGGTGTGTGACGGTACATGCTCTTAATTTCTTTTCGCCTGTGGCGATATTAATTGTTTTAGAAGGCCGTGTGCAGTTCCAAATGCTCTTAGCCCAGATGGGCAACTTGTTACGTAAGACCTTCGCGCGACCGTGCATTCCAATATGCACTTAGTCCAGCTGTGGAGGCCAGGTGGCCAGTAGTTACGTAATAACTCCGCTAGTGCTGTTTATGACCAGGGGATTGCTCGCGGAATGGCGACAGCCAGTCTGACGATCAGAGAAAAATATGCCGGCGTGGTGGCTGTGGAAAATCCACATGATACGTGAGGTACCGCCTTGTACCCCCAGGCGATATTCGCTGTCTCTGAGAGTTTTGAATAAATAGCTAGGGTTTTAGAGATATCGGGGAGAAACATTTGGAAGTATCCAGGGGAACGGACGTCGTCCACTGAACGATCTATATTAGTTCAGACGGGACTTTGGTAAATATATATTTTCTGCTCTGTGTATAACCTTGATGTGATTGATGTGACTTTAAATATTTTAATACTGTATAATACCAATATTATTTAGACGGTGCTGCCGGTCATCTGACGCAGTAATCTGTAGGCTCACTGTCCTAAATAATTATAAAAAGCTTAACCAGTCATCCTAGAGGACCTAGGTAAACTGTAGGTTATTGTCTTTATTGTGATAGGTACCAGTATTAAGTCTGTATTACAAGGTTATTGAATGAGTAGTTAGGGTTAATTAAAAATTAACCAGTTAGGAATAGAGTTGTAATTCTTTTATTAATTAAGTTCCCCTGGCAGCGTTTCTCAATTATCACACGTTATTGAACGAGTAGTAAGGGTTAATTAAAAATTAACCAGTTAGGAATAGAGTTGTAATTCCTTTATTAATTAAGTTCTCCTGGAAGCGTTTCTCAATTATCATACGTGTGGGTGTTGTGTCACGGTGAAGTGATTACAATATTGTGTAAACTAGACACCTAGAGATTAACTAATTAAGTGATCAGTTCTGGGTTGTTATTATTGTTGTTATTAATTAACTACTACGGCAGTACATTTGTCAGCGTAGGTTAATACAGATTCCAAAGTGTATTGTGTTTTTGTTGTGTTTTCTAGTGAACTAAACGTACTATATTACATATACTTTATATAAGATCGTATCTCTGATCATACCTAGACGAGCCACAGCGAGTATAACTGCCTGTTACAGAGAGATCTAATAGATATACAGTTAGGAGAGATATTTGGACAATCGTGTTTCATTCAGTTACGGGTATTATAGGATCCCCGTGATACTATCAATAGTTAAACACCTACTATTCAATTCGCAAGACGTAAAAGTGCAGTTGCCTGTATTTTGAGTTAGTAATCGATGGTATAACATGGTAACCTTATATAGCAGCTTTAACTGTTGGATTTCAATAAACGGAGTACAGTGTTTCGGATCGAGGAACCTTCGGACTACTGAACATTCGGACTATTGAACCTCCGGACCATTCAACCTTCGGACCATACAACCTCCGGACTATAGAGCGGTCCTCTTTACATTGTTTAAAATTTTCTGAATAAATACATGTAGTAGAGACCAGTAGCGTTAATATAAGGGGTCATTTGCTATTCAATCTTGTATATTGTTTGAACTACAGACATTTTAGTTATCTCTACTACCCCTAATTCCTTCATGGCGCACATTTCAACGCTGTTATTAAAAGCATCAACATTTTTCAAACTTTTTTAATCCAGATACCGACTCCAAACTCTGAGTGAGTGCTCCGCAAGGCTCAATGGGTAGGTGTAAACCAGTGATCCATAACTGGTTCAACAAAGGCCATGGTTTGTGCTATCCTGCCTGTGGGAAGCGCAAATAAAAGATCCCTTGCTGCTAATCGGAAAGAGTAACCCATGAAGTGGTGACAGCGGGTTTCCTCTCAAAATCTATGTGGTCCTTAACCATATGTCTGACGCCATATAACCGTAAATAAAATGTGTTGAGTGCGTCGTTAAATAAAACATTTCTTTCTTTCTTTCTTTAAGCAGGAGGGTTCGTCTCCAAAAAACACCCTGGATTTTGTCGATAAACGGCAACAATGACGAAGAGAAACAGAACCACGTGACAACTTTCAAAGTGATATTTTTTATTGACGAAAGATAAACTGTGTGTGTGTGTGTGTGTGTGTGTGTGTGTGTGTGTGTGTGTGTGTGTGTGTTGTGTGTGTGTGTGTGTGTGTGTGTGTGTGTGTATTGTGTGTGTATTTGTGTCTGTGTGTGTGTGTGTGCGCGCGCGCGCGCGTGCATAATATACAGAAAATGTGTCATTTGAAAGAGGACGAATCAATAGGAGAGATGATACAAAGACTATAATTAGACGACTGGGTCGGCAGTAGATTTTTGCTGTCATCAGAAACACGTGACATGCTCGGTACTGCCAGGCACTGCAAGATAAAAGAACATTCATTAGAAACTACTGGACATTCCAAAATTCCATAGCACCCATAACCACCCTCCGCCTGTTACGGACTCTGGTCAGGCTGCTGGTGCTCTCTTGCACCTGCCAGTGCAGGCGGTCCCTTCTCCCACCCACCACAACCCTTTCCTGTCCTGGACGGAGGAGCCGGCCTAGGCAGGCACCTGTGCCCATGACAGGCGTGCGCTACAACTGCTTGCTCTGAATGTGCACGTAAAACCCTCTGACCGGCCTTGGTGGTGTCGTGGTTAAGCCATCGGAGTAGATGCAATTTATTAATTCTGCCCACTGATGAATCACAGGTTAAGCAATAGCGGGTGCTGTAGTAAGGCATCATAAGGTGATGAAATGGTTTTCATTGTTGTTCCATTCTGGCAGTACAACATATCCCTTGCTACGTCAACATGTTCCAGGTCACTGGTCTTATCATAAAAACTTACGGTGAAGAGCTGGAGTGTGGGTAATTTGCATATACATTGGTGTAGGGGAAAGACACTGGTCACATCAGGGTAGCAGTTCCATGCTCCCCGTGAGATCCTTTTACATTTTACCCAAAGAAAGCAGGCATAGTATTATATCCTATTAAGCTATGGAAAAAAAGCAGGGCCAAGTATATCTCTTTTCCCGGGACATCATATATACCACTGATGTGATAATACGTAAAGTATTTACCTGTACCACAGGCAAACCATATTCTCACATTTGTTTTACACAAGGTAAACAAATGATGGAACTTACCAATTGGGACGATATATATATATATATATATATATATATATATATATATATATATATATATAATATATATATATATATATATATATATATATGTCAAGAGTGGACACAAGATAGCTGGTACAGTTGTTCATAATAACGTCCTGTACATGAATTAAAAGTATGGTGTCTGATTCCTCATAGTCACATGGTGGCATTGAACGAACATTTGCTTGAAGAATAACTGTGGCACCAAACGTAATGGTTATTTCTCTTCGTGGCAGTCTACGGTGGCAGTATTGGTAGTGTAGAATACAAATAGTTCCTCTTTGTTGGTTGGATCACGTAAAATGTCAGTCCTGTTTCATAGAACCTTGTTTTTACCAGTAATGCGACATTTCATGAGTATACTAGCCACGTCTTTTTCTTTTTTCTTTTTTCTTTTTTCTTTTGACATAACATAATTATATAGATGATGATAAGATGAATGGTGAAACCACAGTACTTTCATTTCGGTATGGGATTATTGACAGAGCCGTGTCCCGTGTTCTCTGTCAGATGAGCTATCTCAGTATCACCCAAGCCCTATCCTATAGTATTTGTCGAGTAATCATTCCCAATGGCGGGTCAAACATTCGGGGGAACCCATAATTTCACCCGCTACCGACCTTCTTGCGTTGGTATAGGACACATACACCATGAACAGTAATCAAAGCATCCACGGAAGAAAAGCAAAGAAAGGTATTCAAGGAAGCAGACATCCTAGCTAAAGTGAAATCACTGGTCTTGCTGCTCATCAAACATCTTCAAAGGATGTTAACACTACTTTGCTTTTTTCGGAAAAAACTAGATGGCCAGTCTGGTGTGCATGGAACTGCTACCAATATATGACCTGTGTCTTTACCAATATGTCACTCAACTCTTACACCAAAGCAGATACAGATGGTCCATATCTCCAGCTATTGAAACGCATTACAGTTATCTTGTATGATAAATTCAGCGACCTGAAAATTGTCAACGAAGTAAGGGGAAGATAATAGAAACCATTTCATTTACACCAGGATGCCCGACTGCAGCATTCAAAACAGGTTGCCTACCAAGATAAATTATGGCTCACCAGTGAACAGTTACCAAAATGCACCCACTCGTTGGAGGGGTGGGAATGGAATTTTGATAAAGGCAGTCTTTCTACTTGTAGCCTCCAAGACCTGCAGTAAGTTAAGTGGGTGTCGCCCCATTACGTCTACGTCTTCATTGCAATTGGTCTTAAAGATAAGATCATAGCATTACCTCCATAATAATGGACAAGTCGGAACAATCTTTACTCGGGACGTTTGAATGCTTAATAAATGGATTTGCTTGAAATTACACGACCAAGCTTTTATTCGTTTGGGTCTGTTAGTAATAATAGTAAAATAGGTAGTGTTTAATTATATTAACTAATATATTGAATGAGATGTCTCTAATTTGTTTTGAATTTGTTCAAAATACTTTGTGACTTATTAATAATGATGTTAAGCAAGGTGTATTCCGGTACTATTTGCACTCATATTAATATAAAATTCGGATAACATTGACACTAATCACACAATGACATTCAAACTTTCAAACTATTCCTCGAGTACATTCAAACTTTCAAACTATTCCTCGAGTATTATTCTCTAAAATGTCCATTAAAATGCGATATTTTCTAATAGTTTTATAACATGTTATTGTTATATCCTTCTTGTTATTCTGTTTTTAAAATCTGACTGGACCAAATGGATGTAACCGTTAAATGATTAGCGATTCACTCATGTTTTTAATAATCTATTTTATAGTTCGACCAAATGGCATTTTAACCAAATGAAAGTGTAGTTTCAAGTCTGGAGTGATATGGTAACAGATGTGCTGCACTGGAGTGTACTGAAATGTATTTGTTACTGTGATAATTATAGTTTTAATTTTAAAAAAAATCAATGCCTGTGCAGTGGCGTATGATATCAGCAAAGCATATTCAATAATATATACCTCCACATATTGCAATTATTACTTGTGTTTATTTATGCCGTGACTACAATATATTACCGTATCTATTTTCAAGTACGTTTTCATGAATTAATTTATTGCATATCAAAACGGGTAATCCATTGAGATTGTCTTTTGTGCGTCGTTAAAGAAAACATTTCTGGGTTTTTTTTCTTTTACAGTTTCTCGTCAATGACTATCTAAAACACAACGATAATACAGCAAGAAGCTGATAATGCTCAATAGACGTTTGTTTTCTTCAATAATATTTCTATATATATCGTTCCTTTTATCCAAATCTAGCTAGTAATATTTGATAATTATATGACTGCATTCCTTGCCCCTAATGTTTTTTAGTTTAGACCAAAGAATTGCAATCCTAGGCGGCATGGGTGCTGAGATACTGATGTTAATAATTCTTTATGGCGGCCATCTTGAAAATCCAATTTAGCTACCATAAAGATATTTTGGCAAGTGGTTCATATGAAAAGTTGAAAATTGTCGCACTTGGGAACATATGAACGGAATTTGATGCTATTATCTACACCATTTTACTGGGTTGCTTGAAAAATATACTAAATACGGTCGCCATTTTAATGACGTCATTTGAGCATGTCCCCTCACAAGAATTCTGGGTAATTTTCACCTGTGAGATAGTCAGGACATATACTATCAATAAATATCAAAATTAGTTGGTAATACGGTAGTTGCCACTTGAACCCCAAACTGAGCCTCAATTTGCCTATGAGTTACTCGTTTAAATCGGTAAGTGTGGTGTACGTCTGGCATAAGTGCTACGAGTACGTATGTTACCGGGCCCTTGATCATACACCACTTCGACTCGAGCTAGCGATGAGACAAGACGCTGTACCTTGTGCTCTCGATTTACCTAACACACACCCCCCCCCCCCCCCCCCCCCCCCACACACACACACACACACCTGGGAGGTATGATAGCTTCGTTTGGGACTTTGCTGGAGTTCAGCGTCGCGTATACCGGGTCACGGGCGACCGTGACTTTGGTTTACGGCGACGCGGACTCTATGAAGAAGATGAGAAGAGGAGGAAGGAAGAAGGAACATGCGCCAGGGACGGCACAGGGAGGATCAAAGCGGGCGGCGGTCCCTTCTGCGTCGCCGCCCCCCACTACTTCGCCTCCACCAGCGGAGACTTCCTTCGACGCTACGGCAGGCCTGCTGGACACTGCCATGACCCAGTCGCCGCCGCCGCCTCCTGTGTCGACTTCTACGCCCATGCCTGCTCCGGTACAGCGGTCGACTTTACAGACCGCTCCCGTTGAGCCGCATGTGGATGTTGTTGGTGCGACGGAGGCTGGAAAGAGGAAGGCAACATCTCCTTCAGTCTAGACAGCGCGACAGCCTCACGCCCCTGCACGCATGGGTGACTGGCACTTTGCTTTGGGGAAATGCAAGGCTCAGTTCCACGACTACGTGCAGGGTGACACCACGGATACAGCGAAGCTGAGGGGCCGGTTTTCCAACCAGAACTGGAAACCACTACCAGACGGATGCCACTATGAGCTCCACACACTCAGGCTACAAGAGAACAGGACGGGACTCATCGTTACCCACCGGCGCCAGAAGATCTACCGCCAAGCGATTCTACTGACAGAAATGGAGAACAACACCATCCATCGAATCGTTAAGACGATCTGCGGCGCCGGCTACGAAGTCGTCCTCCAAGACTTGGCCACGAGACGTCATCTGCTCCCGTCCCTGAGTGTGACACCGCTCCTCAGCTCGCCGTAGGCTCAGCCTCCGCACCCTAACGGCCTTAACGAGGCCACTCACGTGGACATATAGGTCGGACTTTAAATATTTAGACCTTCGTTCAAAAGTTTATGTCGAAATTACCTCTTTTTTTAATATTATTAAATAGTCCGATCCTCTCTTCTTTCTCTTATTTATTTTTGGACTGTCCTTCAAAAATGCTCCAAATTATATAAATATTCGGCCGAGCAGTCAATTCATTTTATTTTTGACTTGTAATTTTTTTTTTTTTTTTTTTTTTTTAATCCTACTAATTTCTTTTACTAATTGCTATTTTCAAAATTCTGTCCATTCCCCCCCCCCCCCCCCCCCCCCCCCCCCCCCGTTAAACTAGTTATCTATCTATCTAATTTCTTTTTGACCATCCAATCTAATCTAGCGACCAAATTTAATGAGTAGATTTTGTTTTTTTTATTAATTATATTAATTTGAGATGCGCATCTAAATTTTAAAGGCCCACTAATTAATTTTTGGATGTAAATTTCAAAATTGTCCCCTTAATTTTTTCTGTCCCGGAGCAAGTCACTGGCTATCCAGAGACAGGCCCCGGGACGGACATGCTCGAAACTCTAGTGGTATATGAGCATGTAAAAATGATTTGTACTCGCACTGATCATACACGTCATGTTGAGACAAATTGGCCCGCGCGCGCGTGCGTGCGTACGTGCGTGCGAGCGTGCATGCGTGTGTTTGTGTGTGTGTGTGTGTGTGTGTGTGTGTGTGTGAGAGAGAGAGAGAGAGAGAGAGAGAGAGAGAGAGAGAGAGAGAGAGAGAGAGAGAGAGAGAGAGAGAGAGAGTGCGTGCACGTTTGAGGTAGGCAAGACCAAATGCACCATGAAAAGAATTATTAATAATATAGATAATATTATTACAAAAATTGTATTATTTTCACTACTATGACAACTACGACAACCACCGTTACATATTTACTACTACTACTACCACTACCAATACCAATACTACGGTACTACTAACTTGTATTATTTTCACTACTAAGACAACTACGACAACCACCATTACATATTTACTACTACTACTACTACTACTACTACTACTACTACTACTACTACTACTACTACACCACCACCACCACCACCAATACTACCACTACAACTAATACTGCTGCTTTTACTTATACTATTATGACTACCACTACTACGTCTACTACTACGACTACTACTACTAATACAACCACCACCACCACCACCACCAATACTACCACTAACTTGTATTATTTTCACTACTAGGACAACTACGACGACCGCCACCACATATTTACTACTACTACTACTAATAATAATAATAATACCACCACCCACTACTACCACTAAGACTAATGCTGCTGCTCTTACTTATACTATTATGACTACCACTACTACGACTACTACTACGACTACTACTACTATACTCCAAGAGGTAAATTGCTTTAAAACGAGATTTGGGTAAGGAAGGTTCCATGAGCCTACCGAGAGCAGTCTTAATGACCCCAGATAAGACAAAATTGACATCGTGGCCAATTTCTGGTCAAATATTGCCAAAATCAGGTATGTTTTTTTATATGAACGGTCGGGTGTTACCATATTATATCTAATGAGCTTCTGTATATTTTACAGTACTATTTCTTGGTCAAGGTCTGGCCAAACAATTTGGTTTTTGAATACCATGGAAACTGACGATGTTGCAGATAGAGATGATGGTGATGGTGATGATGATGATGATGATGACGACGACGACGACGACGACGACCACGGCAATACTTATATTGATTCAAAGATGACAGTTCTGGTAAAGTGACTAAAACAATTTGTTTTACCAAGCTTTACTTTAAAATATAGGATTTGGTCACTGTATATGCACAGGCGTAGGAAGCGGAGGGGTGGAGGCAAGGGGGGTAGGGGATGTACCCCAAGGGGGGGGGGGGGGCATGGCACCTTCCTACGCTACTGATATGTAAAGTTATTTTGTGTAATCTATGCACAGTAGGTTGGTTAAAACTGAACACTGATAGTCATAAAAAGCCAAATTATAATTTGTATTTGTATTTGGCTCCACGAATGATATTTTTGATGAGTTTTTACATATTATTAATATCGAGTACAATATAATTAGTGTTCTTATAGCAAATAACTATTCTAGGCCACAAATTGGCCAATATGGTCGAAATATGGCTACATTAATGAGAGTTATTCTTTGGACAGATTTGTTGGCCAATATTCAGAAGCATATTAGATACACTATGGCAACACCAGACCGTTGGTATAGCAAATATATGATTTTGGCCATATTTCAAGCTTTTCTTAATTGAGGTCAATAAGGATCCTATTTTTTATTTTTTATTATTATTATTTATTTTTTTTTATTTTTTTTTGAACCAGCACCACTTTTTACATAAAGTAGGCTCGACAAACCTTCCTTAACTTCAATCCTGATTAAAGCCATCCACCTCTTAAACTAGTACTTGTAGTACAACCACTTCGTCTTACCTGAACGTTCATTCAGTTGAAGAGGATTGGAAGAAGAGCGACCAGTATGGCGGAGACCATCATGGTAGCGCCTGAAAAGAAAAACAACTAAAAAGAGTCTGCATGCGTGAACATATGTATTTACGAGCATACATCGCCACCGCTGTTATTGCTCAACTATCAGACATGTATGGGCTTAACAGTTGCACTTAACACAGTTTACTTATTCAGCATGACAGAGAGAGAGAGAGAGAGAGAGAGAGAGAGAGAGAGAGAGAGAGAGAGAGAGAGAGAGAGAGAGAGAGAGAGAGAGAGAGAGAGCACTTAACAAAGTTTACTTATTCAGCATGAAGAGAGAGAGAGAGAGAGAGAGAGAGAGAGAGAGAGAGAGAGAGAGCGTGCGAGCGAGCACTTAACAAGTTTACTTATTCAGAATGAGAGAGAGAGAGAGAGAGAGACAGAGAGAGAGACAGAGAGAGACAGAGACAGAGAGAGTCTTGAAACTCGCTCCCATCACAAACATCAAAGGATCAGTTATATACTTTTTCGTAGACAGGACAATACATACCACTGTCTTGTGATCCAGCTGTGGGTTACTGTTTGATAATGGGGGCGGGGGTTCCCGAGGCTATGGATTCTACGTCTCTTCGCACCTCAGCCAGCGTTCTGTCATAAAGATAGCATCTTTCCAGATCTTGGACTCACTTGCCATAGGGTTGGGGAGGGGGTGGGCGTAGCCCAGTGGTAAAGCTCTCGCCTGATACGCGGCCGGTCTGGAATCCGTCCCTGGGCTTATTGGGCTTATACCACGAGTGGTATATAAAAGACCGTGGTTTGTGCTATCATGTCTGTGGGATGGTGCACATTAAACATCCCATTGATACTACTACAAAACAAGTAGCGCGTTTCGTCTCTAAGACTATGTCAGACTTACCAAATGTTTGATATGCAATAGCCGATGATTAATCATGAAAAACAAATCAATGTGCTCTAGTGTTGTCGTTAAAAACTTACCACTGCTGCACAGGGCGTTCATGTTTTTTGTTGCCTCCTTCATGACGGACTTGAAGACCATCTCATCGGTACACGCCGCGTGCTCGAGACACTTGATCAGGTCCTTTTGTGCGCTGGAAGGAAGGGGATGTTTTATTTAGCGACGCACTCAACACATTTTATTTACGGTTATATGGCATCGGACATGTGGTTATGGACCACACAGATATTGAGAGAGGAAACCCGCTGTCGCATTGGAATTGGAAAACCCTCATACGAAAAATCGGTACACGTCTGCTTCCGCTGTAACTGAGTAACCACACAGTGATACATACATTAAATACAGTCAGTGTTAAAATTATATTGACTGAAACATATTTTATTGCTTTTTAAAGAACAAATGGATTAAGCACAAGTTACACAACTTACTAGGCCTTCTCCTATATATATATATTATGATAGATAGATAGATGCACACATGCATACATGCACGAACAAACGCGTGCAAGTACTCACACAGATGCACACTAAGACACATAGATACAGACAAACAGATGGTTTTCTTATTCTAGGTCGTAAAATATAACTGCAATCAACTTACATGCACAATTTGTCCATATTGCGACCACCAGCCGACAGTTGGTCCGCAAACATAACTTGGCAGGTCTTGGCGTCTTTAACATCACATATGCCGTTTACCATGGCAACCACACCTGCTGTATGAAAATGAAACTTGTATTAACATCTACTACAATTGCTGCTAAATGAGAAATATTTTCACTAAACTTGGAAATTTTGTTTTGATTTTTCATCTCTCCATGATTTTTTTTTTTTTTTTTTTTTTTTCGTTTTGTTTTGTTTGTTGTTTTTTAACGACACCACTTGAGTACATTGATTTATTAATCATCGGCTATTGGATGTCAAACATTTGGTAATTTTGACGTTTAGTCTTAGAGAGAAAACCCGCTATTTCTTTTTCCATTAATAGCAAGAGATCTTTTATATGCACCATTCCGCAGACAGGATAACACATACCACAGTCTTTGATATACCAGTCGTGGTGCACTGGCTGGAACGAGAAATAGCCTAATGGGCCCACCGACGGGGAACGACCCCAGTCTGACCGCGCATCAAACGAACTCTTTACCACTGGGCTACGTCCCGCCTGTTTCGACTTGAACGCGGATAACGGTTTAGTCGTTCAGTGTTGTTCAGGGTCCCGTTCCACAAAGCGATCTGAGCCTTAAGATCACCTTAAGTGATAGCTACCTTATGCACTAAGGTGATCTTAGTGCTAAGATCGCTTCGTGGAACGGGGCCCAGGATTGTTACAGATACCAAATATTGTGCAGTTGCAGTTATTCTTACTGCACGAGTACTTGTTCAGACATACAGCTCGGGATCCAGTTCAGGTAATGTTTGTCGTTGCTGATTGATCTCTGTAGTTGATGATGATGATGAAGCATATCACGCAGAATTTACGAACCCTGGTTTTTTTAAGCGTAGGTGTTTAAGCATTTTAATAAATACATGTAGTCGAAAACACGCTTTGTACGATCGGCCCATCCTGTTTTGGGTGCCAATACCTTCAACACTGATTTGCTACAACTTTATCCATCAAACAAGCTGACCATCCACTGGTCAAAGGATTACCAATCGATGAAAGAGATACTATAGACCGTCCCATCCTTCTACACAAGTTTTGTTTTCTTTAATAATTTCAGTTTGGTTTGAGGTAAGAAGAAAAATAAAGGTGTTTTTAAAATAACTAAAAAATACTCTTTTTGTGTGTAAATTCCAAAACAATCAGCTCAGAAATACTATTTTTGTTTGCAAATTACAAAACAATCAGCTCAGATATAAATAACTTGTAGTAAATTCTCTAGCATGAAAAAAAAGCGTTCCCTGTGGGAAGGACTATAGATGTCCCCACGGATAGCTAAACCAGAAGCTGTGGGGGTTTTTGTAATGATTTTGATGTGGTTGCTCTCACTGTTCCTATTGAACCTGAACCAGAACCGGACATCAATGTTGGCACTGGGGCTGATTCATGTGACCATCAGCCTGGGATCATTTGGCTCTCGAGTAAAATACTCTTCAGTGTCTCCAAAACTGACACGTTTCTTTGTTAGTACCATGATAACAAAAACAAATACAGAATTCACTCCAGATTATGTCTAACATATAATCAAACGTGGGTGCAAGAGTGCCACCATATGTAGTATTCGCGTTTGTAGCTGGACTAGGGATAACTTGAACTGCAGGTAGGTAGGTAAGTAGTTTAACGTGCTCATATACCACTAGCGTTTTGAACACGCCTCGGCCTCTTGAAATTCCACATAGTGTAGTAAATGTTAAAAACTGATTCCTAAATTTCAAGAACTTATAACTAGACTCAACAGTATCGTCCTAGCTTTATTTGAAGTATGAATGCTATATATTCAAAATATAAATATGTAACAATATTGGTGGTTATCTTGAGTTTCCTATTATGTAAATCCAAACCTTTTTAGGAAATAATTAAAATGGATTATTACCCATATGGGCAGCGAGAAGCGGGGAAAGAAAAACGATATTTCCCTAGAAAACAAAACAACATTTCTTCCCATAGATACGTGTTGACGTCATAGTCAGTGCTTCACTATATACAGGCGTTGACAGCGGTTAATTAAATGTGAGAATAGTTTCCAGGGTGGCAGTCATGACAACAACTAATTTACATCATCAGCGATACCAAGGAACATTTTGTTTTCAAAATCTTGATGGTCAATATTTGTAGTCACAAAAAAATTGATTAGCAACTACTGTTTAATGTTTTAAAACTGTATAGCCGATCTCTGAAGCTTGCGTTGGTAATAGCGACGTGATTCTAAACAAAATGTTCCCTGGATACGTACGTCACAGCTATGACGCAGCGCTGTCTCTTGTTCTCATCTTGCAAACTTGTTTTCAATAACAGTATCGTTTTAAAAAAGACTGATAATGGGTAAGGCTCCGGAAGGGCAACACCAATTCACGAGTGCAAGATAAAGGGTATTGCCGGGTAACGAGTTGATTGTTCTCTAATTATATGACCCACAACACTTCTGACTAAACACCAAAAGTATCATTCTGGGTTCAATAAGGTGGAAGTTATAGCCAAACATATGAAATGGAGGTCATCTTGGATGCCATCTTGAATTTCTCAAAACCCTCTATGGTGACCGTAGTGTATCAGGCAGAATCTCAAAAGAGATACCATCGGCTACACAAACCAAACAAGAAAAAACAAACTATGTACAAAATATCCAGGTTCAGCTATGGTTTTGCCGGACTATACTAACCAGCAGATAATCCAGCTGGTATGTAGCAGGGACAGCATACTGGAACCTTAGTTGGATTAGTGGTACCGAGCAAAGAAAAGTAGGAAAACTGGCATTATCAATACATGGACTAACAGGGACCTCTATTAGGCATCATCTGAACCTTCGTACTCCAAAACCTGACCTCTCCCGGATTGTTAATTTCGTGAAAGAAACAGTGCAGTTCAGTGAAAATGCACTTTTCTATTAAACGGTGGCATGGAGACGGTAGAGAATATGGTGTAATCCTTACTATTCAAGCGGCGTCATGCCTATGTTCCCTCAGCTCTATGTTCCCTCAACTAACTCTAACCCTGAAGGAACATAGACCTCATTTAAGCAACACCCGTTAAAAGGGAACCGATGAATTGGCATGTAACTATAGTACTAAATAATTTTAAATATCTTTATAAAACATATTAGGAAGTTTTAAATTCATAGCCTGCCAACTGTAACAATTTTGTTTAAATAATTGAAATTAAATTTTAAACATATTATAGATTAAATATCGTTTGTAATACATGAAAAAGGCGCGACTTTATTGAAACGTTTATGAATGAGAGAGAGAGAGAGAGAGAGAGAGAGAGAGAGAGAGAGAGAGAGAGAGAGAGAGAGAGAGAGAGGGGGGGAGGGAGGGAGAGAGAGAGAGAGAGAGAGAGAGAGAGAGAGAGAGAGAGAGAGAGAGGGGGAGAGAGGGGGGGGGGGAGGGGGGAAGAGATGGGGAAGACAAACAGAAACAGACAAATAGAGATAGAGATATAGAAAGAGTGAGTGGAATGCCAAATCTGCTGTAACTATACTTACCCAAGGCAGCAATGGCCAGCAAAGCATTTTTCATCTTTGGAGAAGTTTGTTTTAGTCTTTTCTAAGAGAGATATAATGTATTCGACTCTAGCAGAGACAGTAATGAAATGTCGACAGTATATGTGAAGGTTTTATAGGCAAGGCATGTGTTTCACGCCAGGTGCGCTGTTGCCTTGGTTTTGTGACGCACGGGAGTGTTGTTCACATTTAATACAAGTCGTCTATTTGTATTGGCAAGATTTGTCATGGATTTAAGACCGAAAAGTTCAAATGTATCTTGAGATTTTGTAAGTTTTTGACTCCGTAATATTGAGTCAGATATTATCAAGTATTATTGTTTGTATGCTATCACTCTGTACACCAAGGTGCGGGATATGATGGGAACTTTCAAAACATGAAGACTGCGGCCTTTATGCAGTTAAATTATCTATTTAGTTACTTTTGTATCTACTTGTGTATTATATATATATATATATATATATATATATATATATATATATATATATATATATATATATATATATATATATATATCAAAATTTGGTTAATAATGCGGAATTTGTTTTGCTCTTAAGGTGAACAGTTGTGAGATCTTTGAAAATAGGTACACCCGTCTTAGATCGCATAGTCTGACTTACAATCTAATTTTCATATCCTCATATTTTGCACTGCATTTCCGCTAATGAAGTGCTTATTTAATACAAAATAGGCAACACGAAGTCGGAGAAATGCCAGTTACGGTATGGTACTAACACGGACATCAGATGTGATAAAAGCACGAAGGCTGCCCGACTCGTAGCTTAAAATCCCAGTCTCACATACACGAATTATATCCCGAATGGGCCAGATTTAAGAATTCGTGGTGATTCTTGAATATATGTGCTAAGACCTTAGGGTCTTCTTGACCTTTCGTTAGTATTCTTGAATGTTCTGGATCGACTTCCGACTGTTTTGAACAGATTCGTGTAGTAGTCGTGCGGATTCGTAGGTGTGTCGTCGTAATTTTTTATGCGTTCCGCATTAATCGTCACGATTCGTAGCGTGTTCGGGAAGGCGTCCTTGGGGACACGTAGTAGGTCGTCCCGATTGGTAATGAATTGGGTTCAAGATGGTAATGGTATCGTATAAGTTCTTGCAGCAGTCGTGAGCATTCGTCCGCAGTTCGGGAAAGAAATCGAATCATGCAAATTGTGCCGCAAAAAATCGGGAGAAATCGGGGCTGCAAAGGATTGTATATATTCCTGGACATCCGGGGGTATAATTCGTATATGTGCTTAAGCCCCAGTCACATATACATGATTTTTCACCCGAATGGCCACGAATGGCCCCGATCCTACCCTGCCACGGTTGTTCCCGAATTGTAGCCAAACTCGGCATGAATCGGCTTCAACTCACGACCTCTCTACGACTACTCACGACTGCTGTAAGTAAATACTGAGATTGCACTACGTTCTTGAAGCCAATTCATTACGAATTGCTACGACGTAGTACGCCCCTACTACGGTACCTTGACGAATACAGTACGACTCATCACGATTCATCCAGAGTGCGCCACAAATTACTACGACTGTACTAAGACTCCTCACGGCTGCCTCCCGGTTTAGTCCGACATCCGCAAGACTCTCATTAAAAGACCTGCCGATCAGTCAAGTCCCACGATTACACCCCGACTATCAAGACTGTGTCAACGGTGCACCTACGGATATACACGATGCACTCATGACTGCTTTAAGAATGCATCACGAATTGAAAAATTCGAAAAATACTCCCCGACAGTTTTGACCATGATCAAAACTGTCGGGTGCCTATCCATACGTTCAAAGAGTACTTAGGAGATAACCATATGGAGTTTTTAGATTTGCGGGTGTTATTGTCTATTTGATCCCGCAAATGTCATTTTTGACCGAAGGCGTTAGCCTGAGGTCAAAAATGAAACATTTGCGGGATCAAATAGACAATAACACCCGCAAATCTAAAAACTCCATATGGTTATGTCCATTGTAAACTGAAACGTTTTTTACATAGAACTATATAATTGTTCGGCATAATAACATTCACTGACGTCGTTAAACGGCTTTTTCAGGTGCTATGCAATGCATGCGATCCGTGAATTTCACTTTCTTTAATCTGCTTAATTGACATCCATTTTTTAAATGCTTACTGAAATGGGAAGAAATTAACATTTACAATGTAAATGAAGTATATCCTATTTCGTGAAAAAAAATCCAACCGTTGACGTTTGAACAGTTAACTTGCAACAACTGTACCGCTTTCCAATGACGTCACTGGTTGCTTTATGCGAAATGAATTCGTCCATAGGGGTGTTGGTTTAACTGTATTATCTAGTGCTTTAAAACAAACAACAAACATTGTTTTCTTACATATGTCAAAGTTATTTAATCAAATCAGCAGAGTGTCAATACATTTTTAATTGGTGAACGTATTTTTGGTGTTTTGTTGAAACCAATTTTAACAATTTTATACGAACAAAAATTAATACCCTACTGTAATGGTAATGGGATAGTCTTGACCTACTGAAAGTAATTATTTATTGTGACAGTCGAGTTTTGCATGTTGAAAAGACTACGTGTTACATTTTCTGCAGCACGATCAAATTGGAAATTATGTACATTTCTGTTTGGATTTGGTCTGTTGCCATATGGAATAAGAACACCCCTTTCACCTTGCAAGATTTGGGAATATGCACGTTTTTGGACAGAGCTTGATTCCAGGGAATATGATTTTAAAGATTCGTCAGTGCGATGACCCGTGATTTTACAAATCTCCCTGTTCTCTACACCAGCGTGCGACAGCAAGGTGACTGCGGTGGCGCGAAGACAATGGTTTGTGTACACTTTTTCAATGTTTGCGGCTTTGCATATTTCTTTCATGAATGAAGCTATGATGTTTTTCCCAATTGGACGTGACGTGTTCCTAACTGAATCGCTTTCAGAGACGAATTGTTTTGGCTGTTGGTAAAATGATGGATTATTTTGATTCATTTTGGATTTGTAAATTTTGAATGAGGCAACCGGGCAGTACACGGAATCTGTTGCATAAATGCGTTTTTTTAGGTTCAACGGCATCTTTTAAATCACCACGATGATTTTTTGTGATTTCGCAATGTGTCATTTCGATGAACTCGTAACCATCCTCATCAGCTGAAATTTTAAATGAACTGGATGAAAGTTCTCGCTGATTTTCTGACCCACGGCGTGCAAAACCAAGTGTGATGTCAAACCACACCTTTCTAACAAGATCAAGGGGAGAATCTAAATTGAAGCTATTCCTAATCTTGTCAAGCTCTATTGCCGAGATTGCGGGGTGGTGTTTTGTTTCATCAATAGATTACGGATCATCGACAGGAAAATATTGTTGGGTGTGTGAAATTCGCTATCTTTGAGAATGTTTAGGTTTCGTTCAAAAGGAGGTGCCCTAATGTGCCTATGGATTGCTGCTCGGAGACCAACAAAAGTCGATTTAGAGTACAGTTCGCCCTGGGTGTTCCGGACTTCTGCATAAAACAGGCGAAGCCTCTCGTTCAGAGTAGTCGCATCAAGAGTTTCAAAATCAGTGGAAAATCCACGAACTTCAAGCCATTCTACACAGGAAGAAAAAAAAAAAAAAAAAAACATAAGGTGTGCAGGCAACGAGTGAGTGATGAGGTACCTGTAAGTAATTTTAAAATAAAAATGAAATTTAAAAGAATACGATAGTGACGAGTAATTTTGTAATATATATATATAATATATATATATATATTTATTTATTTTTGTTTCAATATCTTGACACCCCATATTGTATTCCGTCCTGTGGCTTTTGACAAAGAATCCCCAATTATCTTTTTTAGGTGTTCTTCATCCACCTTGACAAATCGCTGGTTCTTGGTGTCTGTTGCAACTTGTTGAGCAAGTTGATCAAGGTCATTCAGAACGCTGTTGCCATTGGCGCTTGTCGAAGACGTTGCACTTGCTTCAGTTGTATCATCAAGAACTGAAATAGAGAGAGGAGGCCTATTCAGAAGATAGTTAACCCATCATTTTCCATCTCAAAAAAAAGTTAAATTTTGAAGAAGAAAATAATGAAATTGGAAATCAACCGACTTATTTTTAAAATGTCACAAAATTATATATCAACAAAACTTGGAATTTAAATGACTCACACAAAATTATATCTAAGTAAACCTTGTATTTAAATTACTTACCATCATCTTTCATCAACATATCTATCAGAACTTCATCTGTGCCAGTTTGTATCGTCGTCAAATAGGTTAAAATTTGGCGTATCCATTTGAAGAGGTGATCCACTTCGGTTGTCTGCCATTTTGTTGTTTGAAATAGTAACAATGTATTCATGAGCAGTGATTAACTTACTAATTTGAGGGTATCGAATGCCATTCGACAATGTTTATTAGCCAATCATATTACAGAACATACTTACCATCAGTTTACAATGAAGAATGACCAGGAAGCCACTAGGGTCTCACTACGCATATTTAAGAATAACCCCGATTTTTCAAGTTCTGGCCATTCGCGGCAAAAATCGTAAAAATTACACGTGTAGACGACCGTCCACACCAACCAAAAGTGTTTTTGCTAAAGCAGTATAGTTGAACCAGTTTAAGTTGTGTAAGTATGAACACAGCTATAGTGTGGAACTTGGATCTACGACTTTAAAGGGAGATTCCTGAGTTGCTGCAATTTTTAAGATGTTATCGACTAATAGAGACTTTAACGATTGTAATTGCATATCAAATAATATTTTTCTGCATAAAAAAATTAGTGGTGTATATTAAACGTGTTTCTGATCGTTGTAATATTTGTATTAAGTTAAATTTCATTTTATTTCCTAAAATATGTTTTGAAAACAAAATCCAGTTTGGGCTTCTTACAAATATTAAGACGACCAGAAACACATTGACACTGATATTCTAAACAAGAAAATATATTTAATGCAGCAAACTCAGGAATGTCCCTTTAAGCAAAACCTTGTATGCAATGTGTAGTTTTACTGTTAAAAAAGCTGTGATAATGAAAAATATCTTACACTATCTTACAACTAGGACTGTTTGATAAAAAAAATATTGTATTCCAAAAAATGTGAGACGGTGCTCGTAAACAAACATACCATTCGTTTTCTTTCCTTTCTTAACAGGTGTGCTATTCCAGGTGTGTCTAACGACACCTACGCAATGCCTCAAGACAATGAGCAGGACTTGTGTGTATAGCTTTATCATATAGAGTTACAGATCAAGGTTGATTTACACTGATTGAGAGAGAGAGAGAGAGAGAGAGAGAGAGAGAGAGAGAGAGAGAGAGAGAGAGAGAGAGAGAGAGCGAGAGAGAGGGGGGGGGGGTGGGATATGATCATGGTGTATCGGGTGTATATTATAGCACGTATTGATATCCAAGATAATAAATCATGTCGGAGTGACAAATCGCGTCGCAGAATATGACATTCCTCACGACTTGTCGCCAAATGTTGCCCGATTTGTCACCCAGTGAGCACCTTGACGTTTCTTGTCTCCAATCCAGTCAGGAGATTTGTCAGTTAGTGTATCTATTGCTCCCATCACAGGAGAGAAAGAGAGTGAGAAAGAAAGTGTGTGTGTGTGTGAGAGAGAGAGAGAGAGACATACGGAGACAGAGATAGGATAGAGATAGATAGAGAGGGAGAGACATAGCGAGTGTGTGTGCGCGTGCGTGCGTGTGTTCGCGCGCGCGCGCGCGTGTGTGTGTGTGTGTTACAACACTACTTTATTACATCGTGGTTTTGGCACAACTAATAGATAAGAATGCATTTATGCATAAGCGCACCGGGGGGGGGGGGGGGGGGGGGTATGTATTTTTATCATTCTACCCGCAGTTGGTAGTAATGCTTAATAATGAAAACATATGAAACCGGTCTACTCTCCTACACAAATTGGAGACCGTTCGCCTATGTATGTATGATGTATATAAGTCGGTCACACAGTAACACATTTATTTCTGACACTGTAGAAGTGTACATTTTGGTGTTACCTCAACTAGCCGTGTCGCCATCAGCCCGAGTCTCTACACGTTTGCTCTGGAGAAAAGATAAGGACATGATACCATAAAGGAAGATGTTATATAATACTACTCAAAAGAATTTAAGGGTCAAAAATTTATAACCAAATAAGTTTCAGAGTGTATTAGATTGATGATGTAAACTATACAAATTTTTTATTTATTGTTCCATATTTACAAAAAAAAACAAATAAACGTCACTGTATACAAGAAAGTCACATGACATGCTGTCAAAGTTGAAGGTTGTCAAACATGGATTTGACACATTAGAACATTCGTTTAATAGTAAGTGAATCCACCCCTGGCGCGAATACACTCGACACATCGTTGCCTCATGCTGTTGATCAGACGTCTGAAGAACTCTTGGGGAATGGCCTGCCACTCTGCCATAAGAAGTTGACCCAGATCATGAAGGTTGGCCGGAGGGGCATGGTTATCCCGAACTCTCCTGCCTAATTCGTCCCAGGCGTGCTCTATTGGGGCCAAGTCAGGCGAATATGCTGGCCAATCCATCCTGGCGATACCTTGTTGTCTGTGAAAGTCCGTTACCACCCTGGCGCGGTGGGGTCTGGCATTGTCATCCTGCAGAACTGCCCCGCCGCCAATCTGCTGAAGGCCTGGGAGAACCAACGGCCGGATAATCTCATTCAGATAGCGGATTCCATTCAGATTGCCATCCACCACATAGAGGGGGGTCCTGTGGTGGATAAAGATTCCGCCCCACACCATGACGCTGCCACCACCGAACCGGTGACGTTGTCTAACGTTAACGTCAGCGAAGCGCTCCCCAGGACGTCTGTAGACACGAACCCGACCGTCGTTGAACTGGAGACTAAACCTGGACTCATCAGTGAACATCACTCGACCCCACTGAACACGTTGCCACCGCAGATGAAGCGTGCACCAGTGACGTCTGGCCGTTCTGTGACGTGGTAGGAGTGGTGGTCGAACAGCCTGGCGACGGCAGCGTTGATTATTGGCTCTCAGACGATTGCGTATGGTTTGATCAGACACTCGAGTTCCAGTCGCAGTCCGCAGATTGTCAGGTAATCGGCGTGCAGTGGTTGTGCGTTGACGTAGAGCCATATTGGTGATGTAGCGGTCCTCTCTATTTGTAGTGCTTCGGGGTCTTCCCGAATGTGGACGATTTCGAACAGAATTCGTTGCTTGGTACCGTTGCCACAGTCGGCCAACGACACTCTGACTGACACCAACTCTCAGAGCAACATTTCTTTGCGTATTGCCATCCTGAAGCCAAGCAATAGCCCTTCCTCGATCTTCGATAGTCCGTTGAAGTCGTACCATTGTCGAATTTGGAGTGTGCACCGTACACGAACGCAAGCTCCAATTATACGGAAATTCAGCATTGGGAACATGGAATACACGTGCAAAGCGTGCAAATGAGGCGCTTTGTGAAAAAGCAAGTTATGGGCACTTAGCAGACCTTTCGCTTTCGCCCTAATTTACGTGCAAATGTAAGCATGTTTTCGCCATTAGAACTAGTCGACAGTGTCAATGACAGTGGATTTTAATTCATTTATGGGTTGCTTAGACCCACTTTCGTCAAAATGGAACAATACCATGCGTGACATTATGGTCTAGCTAATATAACTGACATTCAGAAAATAATGTCGAAAATATCGTCTGACCCTTAAATTCTTTTGAGTAGTATATTTAACATCACAAAAACTCGTTTGACCAAACAACCTGAACCGCGGCTAGACAGCGGCCATCGGTAAACATCGCATTTGGCACGAAAACACGTAGGGTAAACTCCACCCATGGCAAGCTTACAAAAGCCTTTTCACTAATGAAGGCTATATAGCAAGAGACTTGCAACATCGATGAAAGTAGTTTAAAAATATAGTATTTATTTTTATTTTAGGGCAAACCACCTTTTTTTTCGTTTCGTTGTAAACATCGATATGAAATTTAACGATCTGTTTCAATATATCGGCGACTTTGGGACCTATCAGAAACGGATCTACTTCGTGGCTGCGTCCATCGCCATCGCCAATGCATTCCAACAGATGGTCGTGGTTTTCTCTCTCACAGAGCCAAAAGCACGGTATTATGATTTATTCTTGTACACATCATACAAGTGTTAGATTGCTGGAATGGCCTCGATGGCGTAGTTGTTAAAACTGGAAGGTACCGGCTGCCACCAAGCGGAGTTTTAACGGTTCAGCTCTGTCTGTCTGTCTGTCTCTCTATCTCTCTCTCTCTCTCTCTCTCTCTCTCTCTCTCTCTCTCTCTCTCTCTCTCTAACCATCTTTAACCATTAACAACTAACAATTAACCCCTGTCGTGGACCGATATAAAAAATAAGTCTATAAAATTTGCCATTTTAATTCTAAAAATGAAAATGGTAAAAAAAAAAAAAGGAAAAATGAAATCATTATATCAAATATAATAATATTAGATAAATAAATTTTAAATTGAATCCAAGGAGAAATTACTTTGTGTCAGGCCTAAATAAGAAAACAAATAGTAGCAGACATGTCCGTCGGGCAGCCAAAAAAAACAAACAATTAGACTGCAGCCCTTCGAACAGTTGGGGGAGGGGGGGGGGAGGGCGGGACGTAACCCAATGAAAACTCTTGATTGACGCGCGGTCGGTTTGGGATCGATCCCCGTCGGTGGGCCCATTGGGCTATTTCTCGTTCCAGACAGTGCACCATGACTAATACATCAAAGGCCGTGGTATGTGTTATCCTGTCTGTGGGAAAGTGCATTTACAACATCCCTTCCTGCATTAGGAAAAATGTAGCGGGTTTTCTCTCTAAGATAATATGTCAAAATTACCCAATGTTTGATATCCAGTAGCCGAAGATTAATAAATCAATGTAATTCTAGAAAATTTTGAAAAATATAGCCTTGTCGATTCATTTCGTGAACTTTATCCTAATTTAAATAAATATACTTGGACCAAAAAAAAATCCAGTTAAACAAGCTAGATTAGATTTTTTCCTTTTATCTGAAAATTTGATGCCACTCGTAAATAAAGTCTTGTTTGAAAGTCGCTACAGGTCTGACCATGCAGGTGTAGTTTTGCATTTAAAGGTAAGTCATTTTGAAAACATATTTTTCATGTGCAATGTTTTACAAACAATAAAATTATTCCAATATAAAATTAGATCCTTTGTGGATATATCTGTAACTGATTTAAATAGGGTTATCCAATTTGAGTTTTCTGAAAACAATCTTCGAACTCATACACATTTTAAAGCTATAAGAAAATTATCTATATTTATTAATGTGTTATTAATGTTCGTTTTATCTTTTCTGGTTTATTCTCCCAAATAAATTTTTAAAATAATGTATTGAGATGTTTTATTACATTTTCGTTTGGGTTTGGTAATACCATTAAAATGTGTTTTGACTTCGGTATTACTAAGGCTTTTAGAACCGTGACTCGCCCTAAAACAGTTAATTTTTTCACTGAGCATATTTTTATTAACTTTTGCATTTCCAATATTTTAGGGTCATAGTTGAATTCACCGATATGTTCTAACATGACTGGGAATTTAGTTCCAAGTAGTTTAAATGCAGTTGCACTCAGTCTAGTTTCCATCTAGAATGGTGAAAAACATCTTTAGAAAACCTTTTACTGCCTATCCAGATAGCGCTTGATTTTGAATAATTTATTTTTAAGCCTGAAGTATGAGCATAGTTATCTAGAACTCTTAGTGTACTATGAAGGGACCCTGGTGATCTATCAAGAATGAAACTGGTATCATCCGCATATTGGGATATTAAATATTCTTCTCCGTCTATAGTTATACCTTTAATTGATGTACAATTTCTGACAAGAATTGCTAGAATTTCAGCGCATATAATAAACATATATGGTGACAATGGGTCCCCTTGTCTGCATCCCCTTTCTAAATGAAATGGTTCAGACAAACACCCATTTTGCATTACCCGAGATAAAGAATTATTATATAAAGTTTTGATCCAATCTTTAATAGAAGTTTTAAAGTTAAATATGTCTAGTGCTTTATTTATAAAATACCATGATACTGAGTCGAATGCATTTTCAAAATCTTCTAGTAACAGCAAGCCCGGTATGTTATGTGTTTCAATGTAATACATAATGTCTTATATTTTCCTCAATATATCTTCCTTTAATGAAGCCAGTTTGGTCTTTGTTTATAATTTTATCTAGGCTTCATTCTGTTAGCTATACACCACGAAGTCATTTTATAAGTACAGTTTAACAAAGTTAAAGGTCTCCGATTTTAAGAAATTCCTTACGTTTATTTTCTTTGGGGATGCAAGTAATTATGCCTAATTTTTGGACATGAGACATTCATTTGACAGAATAGCTATAATTAATGGATCTAACTATAAAATATCCAATGTCAATCCAAAAACATTTGAAGAACTCTGCGGAAAAACCATCAGACCCAGGACTTTTGTCGTTTTTCATTCCCTTTAAAAAAAAAAAAAATACTTCAGACTATTTTATTTCTCCTTCTAATTCTTCTGCTTCTTTATCATTTAATTTATTAAATTGATAATTACCAATTTTTTTCATTAGATTATCATTATTTTGCCCAACAGGTGCAGAATAAAGCTTTTGGTAAAATGATTTGGTTTCTTTTAATATTTTTTGTTGGTCATCGATTACCTCTCCATTATCTAATCTTATAGTTGATATTAATTTACTAAAGTAATTTCTAGATTCTAAGTTACAAAAGAACTTTGATGGTTTTTCCCCTTCTTCTATCCATTTTGCCCTTGATCTGATATAGCTACCCTTCAATTTGTCTTTTCTTAGTTCTGTTAGTTCATATTTCTTTTTTTCAATCGCTTCTACGTCAATATTTTCACTTTCTTCTAATGTTTTAATTTCAGCACAAAGTGGTTTTTCTAATTCATTATTTTTTTTTCTTTTTGAACAAGGAAAAAGCTATTGTCTTGCCCCTTATTTCCATCAGTAATGTTTCTAAAACCAGCTGGTATTTCTTCTATTGGAATCTATTTTAAATTTTAATTATTATATACAGGTACAGCATATTGATGTTTGATATGTTCTATTAATTCTTTTATCGTTTTAACATACTCTTTATTTGTTAGAAGTGAATTGTTAAACTTCCACAGTCCAGTACCCTTGATCTGAACGATAACTATTCTCGATTATTACTTTCTTTACAGCAGGCATTAAATTATTTGCTATAAGAAAAAATCTAGTCTAGCTTGATTGAGCGGTGGGGTTTTTCGCCATGTGTATCTTCGTAGATTTGGATATAATTCTCTAAATGTTTTTTAAAAATCAAACAGTTCCATATTTTCAATGATATTTTTTGTTGTTATTGAGCTTTTGGGTGATTAGCATGTAAATAGTATTTTGTATCTAAATGTTGATTTAATACTAAATTAAAATCACCACATATAATATATTTATCATTGTCAAAATCTACAATGCCATCCAATATAAACTGAAAGAAATCGGGATTGTCTGAATTCAGACCATATAAATTTATTAATGTCTGTTCTATCGTCTCTCCCTTGTTTTCATCTTTCACTCCGAATATTCTCACACTGTTGTTTTTTCTCGTGTACTGTTCTAAATCATTATTTTTTTCACAGCAAGTTGGCTGGTAAAAATAGCTGATTGTCACGGGGATCCTATAATACCTGTAACTGAATAAAACACGATTATCCAAATATCTCTCCTAACTGTATATCTATTAGATCTCTCTGTGTCGGGCAGTGTATACCCGAGTAGCTCGGCTCTAGGTATAAACAGAGATAAGATCTTATATAAAGTATATATAATATAGCACGTTAGTTCACTAGAAAACACAACAAAACACAATACACTTTGGAATCTGTATTAACCTTAAGCTGGCAAATATATTTGCCGCAGTTAATTAGTTAACAACAACAATAATAATAACAACCCAGAACTAATCACTTAATTAGTTAATCACTAGGTTTCTAGTTTACACAATATTCTAATCACTTCACCGTGATACAACACACACACGTGTGATAATTGAGAAACGCTGCCAGAGGAACTTAATTAATAAAGGAATTACAACTCTATTCCTAACTGGTTAATTTTTAATTAACCCTTAACTACTCATTCAGTAACCTTGTAATACAGAATTAATACTGGTACCTATCACAATAAAGACAATAACCTACAGTTTACCTAGGTCCTCTAGGATGACTGGCTAAGCTTTAATAATTTTAGACAGTGAAGCCTACAATTTACTTCATCAGTTTACCGGAAACACTGTCTAAATAATATTGGTATAATACAGTATTAAAATATTTAAAGTCACATCAATCACATCAAGGTTATACAACAGAGCAGAAATAATATATTTACCACGTCCTGACTGAACTTATATTTCGTTCAGTGGACGACGTCCGTTTCCCCTGCAGCCTTCCTATGTTTCTCCTCGATATATCTAAAACCTAGCTATTTATTATAAAACCGAATATCGCCTGTGGGTGCAAGGCGGTACCGAATACCTACATGCTGACGCCACCCGCTTGGAAAACAAGGTCGTAAAACAGAACACGCGGAGGTATTACGTAACTACTGGCCACATGGCCTCCATACCTGGTCTGGGTGTGTATTAGAGGGTACGGTCGCGCGGAGGTATTACGTAACAAAGTGCCCACCTGGTCTTAAGTGCATATTGGGAACAGCTCGACCACTATCGCGCAGAGGTATTACGTAACCACGCTGCACATAGCCCTCTGAAACAATTAACATCGCCACAGGCGAAAACAAATAAAAGCATGTTCCGTCACACTGATCGACTGTCACCATCCACTTATATCACCCGCTGACGTAGTAGTGTTTCGTTCTCTTTTAATAGTTTGTCCTTTTCCACTTCAAGGGTGAAAACTTGCGATTCAGGTTTTTCTAGTCACTCGTTCATAATTCAAGATATCATTTTTTGTTGCCTCTAATTGTGTTTTTAAATCATCTTTTGAAATAAGTTTTTCATTTATGTCTTTAATTTGCACCATTATTGAATTCATATCCAATTGTGGGTTTTCCTTAGCAAATAACCTTATCGATGGCTGATCGTCGTTTTCTATATTTTATTCTTGGCATACCTTTTTGGCATCTTGTCGTGTCGGAGCTTTCGTTTGCGAAACTAAAACTTTATTATTAGCACTGGCACTCATTTCAAAACTGGAGTCGCTGGAAGAGGGGTGATTCCTTTTTGTTTGTTCCCGATGGGTACGATTCGACATTTAAAGCGTTTTGGGCAGCTAAAATAAAAATTGATCATATATTCTCGACTGCACATGATCTAGAAACAATAGCAAAGTACTTCATTTGAACACTTTTTCATTACGGCCTGGGTCTGGGCTTGGGTATGATGTCAAGATGGCTACCGCAACATTTTTACTCGCGCTATTGTTATTAGTGAATTTCCTTAAAACAAAATATCAATATCAAAAGTTTTGAAAAAGTGTCTTAAAAACAGTCACCAATACCTTACAAACACATTGTAAAAACAATCAATGCTGATCTGTGACTTGGTCCTGGTGTAAAAGAGTGTTTTAGCGGAGCTTTTTGTTCAACACTTGTCTTCATCCACATCACGTGATATTAACCCAGAATATCTTAGGAAATTCCACATCTGACACAAGAAGTTTGTTTTGTTTAACGACACCACTGGAGCACATTGATTAATTAATCATCAAACATTTGGTAATTCTGACATATAGTCTTAAAGAGGAAACCCGCTACATTTTTGCATTAGTAGCAAAGGATATTTTATATGCAACATATAACACGTAGTCATCAGAGGAAACCCGCTACATTTGTTTTTGTAATGCAGCAAGGGATCTTTTATATGCTCTTCCCACAAACAGGAACACATACCACGGCACTGGATGGAACGAGAGAAAAAAACAAAAACATTCAGCTGTATGGATCCATCGAGGTGGTTTGATCCTGCGCCGCAAGCACCTCAGGCGAGCATTCAACTGACTGAGCTAAATCCTGCCCCTAAATCATAGAAGGTCATCAAGTGTGTGTCATATAATTTTTTTTATACATCAAAAACATCTGTCAATATAAAAAAAAAAAAAAAAAAAAACTTAAACAAAACAAAAAATACAAGAATTTGAAAAAAAAAAAAAAAATTGTGACAAACGATCTATTAATATAAAAACAAAAACAACCACTAAACAAAACAAAAATAATAATAATTTGTGACAAAAGGTCTGTGACAGTCGACAATGTTGTTTTAGTAGATAATATTTCCTCCTTGTACAATGGCTGGAGTACTTACGCTGCCGCCAAGTGTCACGTTCTTATAACGGAAAGTACAATGCACACACATAAATATGTGTGAGGATCTATGGGTCAACGCGGAACTCCAGTAACATTTCAAAACTTGCCATAAGTCCTCCCAGGTGGGGGTGGGGCAAGCTGAGAGCGCATGACGAAATGTCTAGCTTCATTGCGATCTAGCAGCCGCAACCACAACAACTGGAAACACCCCACCCCCTCTCATTACCAAGTAGATTATCAAACTTAATCCCCTCCCAGCAGAAGCGACCACACTGACTTCGCTCAAAAGGGATAATCCCCACTTGAACTTGAGGGGGGGGGGGGGGGGGGGGGGCAACCTGGTCAAACGGGTATGTCCTAATAGAAGCCTCACTTGGCAATAACGATCAGCGCATCTGCGTCCAGGGACGTCGCTTCCAACGCACGCCCTGTGAACGGAAGCCAAGTAAATGTTTCCACGGTCAACATTGGTGACATAGTGCGGCTAAGTGTCGTCACCATAAAGAACTTCCCACCTGCCACAGGTGTGGACAAAAACATGAGAAAGATCCCGTAACTACCCATGTACCAGACCTGTACAATGCCCTAACTGCCTCAGCCGGCACATGGCACATGACATCAGGTACCACCACTACCAGAAAGCGCTCCGCAAACTAAACAAAACTAGTGAGCAACCAACCAAACCAACTAGCCAAAAAATAATTAATAACAAGCCAACTTCAACAGTCAATCCAAACTGCTCCTATGCAGAAAAACTTAAAACCAATGCTCTATCAGAAGTCAGCCAACTTAAATCAATTATTCAAACTCTCGTTCAGGAAATATCAACAATTAAATCTAACCTAGGTATTCAAAAAAATTAAAAATTAAATTAATAGCAAAATATTAAAACATTGGGACAGCGTCATGGGAGACACGTCTCCATACGCCCCCGCTAATAAATCAAACATAGGAAATAAGGGCCTTAGCGTTCTCTAGTGGAACATGGTGCCAAACTCATTCAACTAATTAGCACTAGCAACATCAAGCCAGATATAATTTGCCTACAAGAAACATGGCTAGGAATCCGCACTAAAGATAAAAATTAAAAAACTAAAGTATTTAAAATTCCAGGATATACTAGTTACTATAAAAATAGATATAATAGCAACAGAGGTGGAATAGCCACACTAATTAAAAATACTATACCTCATACTGAAATTAAATATGAATCTATTAATACCAACTTAGAAGTTCTAGGACTTACTATACAAAATGATAAAATACCTATTGACGTTATTAATGTTTATAGCCCGCCAGGAACAGCCCATAACCAACTAACACTAAGAGATTACAATAAACTTATAAATCCAAACAACAACCTAATTCTTATTGGAGATCTTAATTGTCACAGCACATTGTGGGGAGGTCTGCACTCCGACACACAGGGAGACATACTAGAAGAATTCATCAATGTGCACAACCTACTACCTAGTATGTCTCAGTACTACTTTTATCTATGATTATTTAGGCACCTCTGCCATCGACCTAGCTGTCACCTCTAGCATCATAGGTGCAAACGCCCAATGGGAAGCGCCGGAAGCTCTCAATAGCGACCACCTCCCCATCATAACCAGCTACAAATGTAATAATACTTATTCAGAAGAAGAAATATTTATACCTAAATTTAAATTTACTAAAGCCAACTGGGCTGGCTTCACCAGCGACTGTAATAAAATCAAGTTAGAAGATAACCTAAACATTGACGACGCCACTACAAAACTTACAAATAAAATAATAGAAATAAAAAAATCCCTAAAACCAAACCTTTCAATAAAAAATAAGCCAGTTAGCTGGTGGACAGACGAAGTTAAAACTAAATGCGGCATTAGGAACAGGATGCGTAAACTTTATAAAAAAAAACACCCCAGGTAAGCAAGACTATCATACGAAATATAAAATAGCTAAAAGTGAAGTAGGTAAACTTATTATTAATGCTAAACAAGCCAGCTGGTATAAAATTTGCGGAGAAATTAACAATAGAACACCCATTAGAGAAATGTGGAAAAAAGTTAAAGCTATCCAAGGACAACGCGTCCGTTCCACAGTCCTTCAAAAACATAAAACAGCAACCACTAATAAACAAAAGGCCGACCTTCTCAGTAAAACCTTCAGTAAAAACAGTAGCAACGAAATTTTCCTAAACAATTCTTTGAAAAACTTTTTAAAAACTAATTCATTTCCAACTAATGATACTAAAAGAGCAAATCATCCAGCCACAGATAACTTAGAATATAATCAACCAATAACCTTATTAGAAAAACCCTTCTTAAAGCTAAAAACAAAAGTACAGCCACCGGGCCTGATAAAATAAGTTAGAATAGGGACTTAGGACAATAGGAACAACCTTGACACCAAACTAGGGTTTACAAACAGACAGCACGCACAACCGCAACAGTACATAGGGTGCATTGACTAATGATAACAATGCACCCGCCCCCATTTAATGGCCCAGCACGTACTATAATAAGGAGCTGGACAAAAGAATACCGGCTTCGAGTACACAATTGCACTGCACCCAGGGAAAGCTGGAAAAAAGAATACCAGCCTACCCTATCCCACCCCCCAATAATCGCTGCTGGTGGTCTACTTGGTACTTGGTGAGACTGAAGAGGAGGACGTCGTTAACTGCAACAACAACAAGATTTGGAAAAAAAACCGGAACGACAGCGCCTTGCCTATCAGTGTTTACATAATTGGACAAGTCTCCCCTGGGTTGTCATGCAACGACCAGAAGCGGTCAGGCCCTTTTTATGGGTCCTATGGGCAACCTAGGGAGACACCACAGCAACACAGAGGTCTAATTAACGAGCTACTCTCGATTCACTAATGTCAACCTATACTAGCTCCGGAACTTTCTTTTTGACCGACCGTTCAAAATTGCGCCCAAATTCCTCAATCAAACTTGCGTACCTTTTCTCTTTTGGCATAATCCTTGCTCCATTCAAAATTCCATAGCACCATTACACTCCGCCTGCTACCGACCACGGTCGGGCTGCTGGTGCTCACTTACACCTGCCAGTGCAGGCGGTCCCTCCTCCCATCTCAGGTACCAGCTAGGGAGCGCAAACAGAGGCAATGCGTATGGTTTACAAAGCATGCATACTCTCCAGAATAGATTATGGAGCCCAAGCCTACAGTTGCGCCGCCCCCAGGTTGTTACATAAATTAGATGTCATTCAAAATCAAGCTCTTAGAATAATAGCTAAAGTTCCATCAAACACTAGTGGACAAAGCTTAGAAGTAGAGTTTAATATTATGCCACTGAAGTATCGCCGTAACCTTCAACATCTTAATTATCATATCAAAATTCATTCTCTTAAACTAGACCACCCAGTTCAGGAACTCACACCTATATTAGCTAAACCATGGCAGGCATTTAAAACTAATCGTAACCTTAATGACTCTTTCGCCACTATAGCTAGCAAAATAAAAATCGAAGTAGGAATAGATAACACACCAGTGGCACTATACAATGTCATTCAGCCAGTATATTGCCACACACCTTATCTAATAAAAAAAAAGCAACCGATACAACTCCATTTCCACTCTTTGAAAAACATCCTGTTCGAAGCCGCAGTTAATGAAAACTATCCCGAGCATATCCATATTTACACAGATGGCTCTAAAAATCCAGATAACGGTAGGATTGGCTTTGCAGTAGCAGAAGAAAAACTATCCAGACACTCTAAACTAGTTAAATATGCTAGGCTGTCAGATAACTTATAAGTATACACAGCAGAACTGATAGCCATACATGAAGCTCTCATTTGGATTAAAACTCAAAAACATACTAAAAGCGTCATCTCCTCTGATAGTATCAGCTCTATGCAGTCACTTTAAACAAATAAATTTACTAGACCAGACGTAATAGCAGCCATCCATAGTGTACTCAATGAAATAAACCAACTTAAACTTAATGTAGTCTTCGAATGGGTCCCAGCTCACGTAGGAATAATTGGCAATGAAGTAGCAGACTATGGAGCCAAAACAGCACTATCAATCACCAGCACTAACAGAATTAAAACACTTCCATTAGGCATCACTGAACTCATGTCCAAAGCTAGGAAACACTACATTACCAAATGGCAAGAAAGCTGGGATCAAACACCTAACACATGGCATTATAACATTAAACCAATAGTTAACTCTTTAAGACCTAAACATCTAACCTCTTATATAGATAAAACTATTACTAAACTTCGAATAGGGAAATCAATGCAACTTAATAGCTGTTCTTTCATAATAATCAATAAAAGTACTAATTGTGAGTGCGGCACTCCAGAAGATATGAAACATTATCTTCTGGACTGTACGCTGCACTACAATCACAGAAAAATAATGCTAGAATCACTAACTAAAGCCAACCCTGCCACTATAATTACCCCTAACTCAATACTTAACCCAGATAAACATCATAAACAAGAAGTTTTTAAAGCTATATTCCACTTATTTCAGTTCACCAAGCCTAAACTTTAGATGCTACCAACACCTCGCCCCACCAGCGTTCAAATGACACAGAGCAGCGACCCTACAATAATATGCACTCCAACTCGGTTGATTGCGGGCGGGATGGGGGACGGTAGCACTCTCAGTGGGCTCCTGACACCCTAAAATAAATTAGAAAAGTCTTCATAGCGCAAGACACAATAACCAATTTAAGAACTTGGCCCGGACGCTGTAGTCGACACCCCGCTCTAACGACCCTCCCGCGGAGTGGGGAAAAGATAAGAGTTCTGGGCTAATTAACTATTGCTTATAACACCGCCCGCCTGTACGTCTCTCGGATGGAGCAGCGACCCTAAGCACTCGACCTCAGTTATGTACTCCACCCCGGGGAATCAACGGTGAGGGGACTGCAAGTTATGACTAATTGACAAACGACTATACTTTATTATGGTATAAATATAAAATATAAATAGCTGTTATAATTTGTGTATATATATATATATATATATATATATATATATATATATATATATATATATATATATGTATATGTATATATATATATGTATATGTATATATATATATATATATATGTATATATATTATATATATATATATATATATATATATATATATATATATATATATATATATACTATATAATATATATATATATATATATATATATATATATATATATATATATATATATATAAATGCTTTTAATTCTTCTTTTTCTAGGAATCTTCCCTGCACGAGTCTACCCTGGGTTGTCATGCCACGACCAGAAGCGGTCAGGCTCTTTTTAAGGGCCCTATGGGCAATCTAGGGAGACATCCCAGCATCATATAGGTCTAATTAACGAGCTACTCTCGACTCACTAAAATCAAAACCTATGTTAACTCTTGACCTTTCTTTTTTGACCAACCGTTTCTCTTTGGCATTATACTTTGCTCCTTCAAAATTCCATAGCACCATTACACACCCCCCCCCCCCCTCCCCCGCCTGTTTCCGACCTAGGGTCGGGCTGCTGCTGCTCCCTTGCACTTGCCAGTGCAGATGGTCTCACCTCCTTCCCACCCCCACCTTTCCTGTCCTGGACGGAGGAGCCGGCCAAGACCGGCTCTTGTGCCCAGTACAGGCGTGCGCTACAACAGCTTGCTCTGAATGTGCACGTAAAGCCCTATGACCTGATCTGACCTGACCTGCTAATCGAAAAGAGTAGACCATGAAGTGGCAACAGCGGGTTTCCTATCTCATTATCTGTGTGGTCCTTAACCATATTATGTCCGACGTCATATAGCCGTACAAAATCAAATGTGTTGAATTCGTCGTGAAATAAAACATTTCCTTTCTTCAGATGTGCGGTGCCTGGCGTGCCTAACGACACCTACGCGAGTCAAGGCGAGTTTCAGGATGCGCTACTCAATGTGAGTATTCCCTGGGACACCGACAGCGATGGTCTTCCAGTGCGCTCCAAGTGTCAGCGTTACGGCGTCAACAGCACCGACGTCGTGCAATGCGATGTCTGGGTGTACGACAAGACAGTGTTTGAAGAAACAGCAACCTCAGAGGTATAATACAATATAAGACAATGTACTCACACCCACACACACACACACACACACCCACACACACACACACACAAACACCACCTACACCCTACACCCTACACACACACTGTGTATGAATATTCTAGTAAATACCGTGACAATTTTTATAACGAGAATAGGAAAAATATTACAGCCGCCACACTCACCTATGTTTCTTACATTGGGTAAAAAAAAATGTTTAACGACACCACTAGAGCGCATTGATTTGTCAATCATCGGCTTTTGGGTGTGTTAGAGAGGAAACTCACTACATTTTTTTCCATTAGTAGCAAGGGATATTTTATATGCACCATCCCATAGACGGGATAGCACATACCACGACCTTTGATATACCAGTCGTGGTGCATTGGCTGGAACGAGAAATAGCCCAATGGGTTCACCGACGGGGATCGATCCCAGATCTACCGCGCATCAAGAGAGCGTTTTACCACTAGGCTACGTCCCGTCCAACATTGGGTACTACTCTGAAGCTATCTTATTGTTTTAATATTTCTTCAAGTGTTCTCTAAATAAGGTTAGATCCTAGTTAGTCGTAATTAGTGCCGAAAACCTTAAATGTCAACAATCATAAGATGGTCAAGTACTGTGCTTAAAATGCCTAAATCTGACGTCACAGACCTTTTATTTGATCACTTTAAGTTCTCTTGTGATATTAAACTTGTATATTGTGTCCCTGTATATTATGTTTATGTATAATATCGCTGTGTTTGTGTACGTATGTTTGTATATGTATGTGTGTATGTGTATGTGTGTGTATGCGCGTGTGCGTAGTGTGTTGACAAATAATGTTTATCATCATCATCATTAAATTATTATTTATTGTCATAAATAATAACGTTATCATCTTTTTTGCTTCTTTGTTTGCATTTACCATATAGACCATGGGCCCAATATAACCCCCCTTGTAAAAATAATTTTGGACTATATCACTGCTTTTACTTTAAAGCTGGGTTACTGGTGGATGTATTCCACCAAAAAATAATAAATGTTTGGCATCTGACTAAGTATAGTGAGTCGATGAATTTGAAATGTCCTGAGTATTACAAACATAGTATATGAAAAAACTGCATGACAATGTTGAAGTTAACATGCATACATATTTTGGACAGGTTTAAGACCAAATTATGAATGCTATTCATGCTAAATTACATGTTCATAACAACAAACCACAAAGCAATGCAATATATGTGGTATGGATATAGTACCGGGGGTATACTCACCAGCAAAAGTTACACAGTTCCCGATATAAGTTATTCTCTATGTACATGTGTATATATACATACCGTACCTAAAACATTGTGATCCTTTTATTATTGTACTGTATTTAATATCTGAGAGCAGCATTACTTAAATATGGTGCAGTACATGCTGTCTAAACCATTTACATGGACATTTTGAACATTTTAATATTACACACAAGCCTTAAAACATAAAAAGTGAATTTACATACCATTCTAGGCAAGTCTGCATTACATATACAATTTATTTATTTCACAACAGTTCATCTTACAATAGCTAGGGGTTTTTTTTGTTGCTTTTTGTAATATTTTAGAATTGCAGTTCTATTTATATTATGCTTAACTTATGTTTTGGTGTATATAATTGATATCTACATAGAATATTGTCATCAGGCAAATATCTAGCACTATGAAAATCTAACTTTCATTCCCAATTCTCAATCATTTTATGTGACCCAAATATGATATATGTGAAGTTTACAATTTTCTATTTCTACATCCTTTCTTTTATTCTATAAAGTAGATGTTAATAACAATTACAAAACAATATAATATGAGGTATGAATAATTATATATATACTTCTCAAAATAAGTTACTAGTAAGCAGTGTATTAATTTCTATGTATACACATATTTAGGATTGCCTGAAGCTTTTATTATTAAAAAAACAAATTGACCTGGCTTTTTTCTATAACATATTGAGGCTTCATTATTCAAATGTGGTTCAATATATGGAGTTTATATACAATGTTCACAAATATATGAAGATGTCCCTCAATTCTTAGTACCAGCCAATTATAAGTACCTTTCCTCGGCATGTGTGTTAAACATTTACAATTCATCTATCTCACAGAAGCTTGTACTATTTTTAAAAACATATTTGTATTTAAATTGTGCTTAATTTCTGCTTTCAAATATAATGTCTATTATGTTCACAATATCTGTAATTTTTAATTTTTCCTCTGGGCCTTTGCTCTTGTTCCTCCCTCAATATGTCAACAGCTCTTGCATTATCAGATCACAAACCATCCAATTCAGCTTTAGTATTTCTTAGGACATTTCTCAGCCATTTCTATGTGGTTGAGGAATACCATGGACTTTGTGATATGACTAATATGAGACCATGGCAATTTGCTCTCTTCCTATTCGCTCTGTTGGTACAGCATATTTTCAGGGAATATCTAATGGATGGAAGGTTTGCAACTAATCCACAGTAGCATAATAATAGCATTCGTGGTTTGGCACTAAATTTCTCATGTGAAAGGGGTTCTTCCAAGTCACACTTGATCAAGGAATCTCTATAAAGGTCTTAAGAGACTGGAAGACCTTTGAAATGAAAAAAAGAAAACTCTGCCCTCAGCTTCTTGGGAAGAGGGTTCTATTTGTGAGACGAAGTACATGTTTCAAACGCAAACCATGTTTGGGGGTGTTGTAAAGTACACAAGAAGATGCAGAAACAAAGATTATACTTCAATGTCTGTACATTGCTGCCAGTTCACCATCCCAGATACGAAGTTTATACACTCAACTTGGCAACAAGAGGCATCTTATAGATGTGCACAGCATCATTAAGGATGCAGGGAAGACACCAACTAGCAATTCCAGCTGTGCTTGCCATTACTGGCTATGATACCAACAGTGCTTTTATGCAGAATGGAAAACTGGAGGTTTTGAATATTCTCAAGCAACACCAAGACTTCCTTGAAATGTTTTTAACTCATGAAGTTCAGCAAAAATTGACGTTCATATATTTAAGAAGCAGATCATTTCATATACCTTCTCTATGGGAGTGCAGGTGCGAATAACATACAAAAACATCATGACTTGAGAAATATCTGGAAATGTTTGTTGTCAAACCAAGGATGATAATATTGAACTACAGTAGAGTGTAAATCAGCCTTCTCCACTCTACATGTATGTATTCACTGAGAATGCTCTGACAATGCACATAAAGAAAAGAAATTGCCAAGTTGTCATTTGGTATCAGTCATGTCAGGCAGTCCAGGCCATTCCTCAACCAAATTGTCATATGGCTGAGAAATTTTAGAAGGAACACTAGAGATGAAATAGTGATAATATACTATGAGCGCTGATGGACATATTGATAGAGGAACCGGAGCAGAGTCTGGAGAAGGAGAATACCAGAAATTGTGAACATGACAGATATATTTTAATTGCATGAAAATGCAAAGGAATATGAAAGGAAGTCAAAACTTTCCTAGACAATATTTGATGTAGAAACTAATTATATACACCTGAGCATAAGATAAGCACAATGTAAATATAAAGGCAAATCTAAAAATATTACAAACACAGACTAGTATAAGATGAACTTTTGTGAGATAGATGACTTGTACATGTAATGCAAAAGAAATTATGGTAGGTACACAAAACTGGTGCTTTAAATTTTTAACACTGGTGTTTAGTAAAGAGGGACATATTCATAATATTGATGCACATACATGTATACTCAACAAAATTAATTAAGGGCTAGTAAACGTTCTAATATTATAATATAATTCTTTATTACTGTCATATTATTTTAGCATGTTTTGGTCATATATATGGCTTCTATACATTGTTTCAGTAAACTTTTACTGGTTATACACGCAAAAAATACTGGGTATTTCACATACTTATGAAAAATATTCAAATGAGCATTAGGCAAGTATTTGTTACACATTTGTTCAGAATGTTTTTTGTTATTGTGTTCCCTTAAAATTGTTATTTAAGTCATTAAGTTTAAGAACATGCCACAATTCTGACAACTTTCAACGGAAGAAGTTGTATTTTCCCCCATATTTAAAGAACAGTGCTAAAATATCTATTGGACTTTAATTAATGTTGTTGAGTATAGTATAGGCAGATATACTGAACCATATTTGAATAATGCTGCCTCAATATATTAAATACAGTGCAATTTTTAATAGTAAAAGGTTCAAGCAGCCCAAAATATGTGTAAATATAGAAAATAATGCATTTCAGGCATTGCTTAACTTTTGCCGATGAGTATATCATTATTCATACCACATATTGCATTGTTATTTGGTTTGTTACTATCAACATCTAGTATAGGATGAATATCATTCATTTTGGCCTTATATCTGTTAAAAAGTTATATGGATGACAACTTTATCACTATATTTAATTTTTCAATATAGTGTTTTGGGGACACAAAATGTGCAACGGTACCCCCATTCAAATGGCGATATTTTTTTAATCCACCAGCATTTTTGCTGCAGACAAGCAGATATTAAATTCATATATAATGAGGTATCTAAAAAATACTTGTCTCCAAAAATCCCTGGGGAGGGGGGGGGGGGGGGGGGGGGGTCGGTATCTGGCCCATGGACTAATAGTTTGACACCCAATAGCCGACGACGTATTTTTGTCGACGTGCTGGGGTGTCGTTAAAGGAACATTCCTGAGTTTGCTGCATTGTAAACATTTTCCTACTAATAAAATACTTCTACGATTAAAGTTACATATTAAATATATTTTCTTGTTTAGAATAACAGTGTCTGTATATTCAATGTGTTTCTGGTCGTGTTAATATTTGTAAGAAGCCCAAACTGGATTTTGTCTTCAAATAATTTCGTACGAAAAAATAATATTTTAGGAAATAAAATAAATTTAACCTAGTATAAATATTAAAACGATAAAAAAACCACGTTTAATATACAGCAGATTGAATATACAGCCACTAATATTTTATACAGAAAAATATATTTGATATGTCATTATAAACCTTAAAAAGTCTCACTCGATAACATCTTAAAAATTCAGCGAACTCAGGAATGTCCCTTTAAACATTCATTCATTCTTTTTTCCCTTATCCTTAGGGCTGGGAATGATTTTCGTCATCAGGACTTGTAACTCAGGTCTATATTTCATTTCTTACTGACATGTGGATTACAATACTGTTATTGATGTGGATTTTTCCAATTCAGTTCGATATGATCTGTAATGACAAGACGAGACAGTCGCACGCCAAGATGATGATGTTTGGCGGGATGATGATTGGGGCCATTGCTCTCGGCGCCGTTTCTGATCTGTGAGCTCTGCTGAGATTAAAATATAGCCTATAATAGTCCTTTTGCTTGAAAAGGGAACCGATGACATGGCATATAACTCTATCATTAATCATGTTAAATCTTATATTAAAGGGACATACCCTAGTTTTTAAACACGAAGACATATTTTTTAAAAACTATTTGAGCCGTTTTTGATTTCTGAAATCATACTTTAGTTATATTTTATTGTTTGGATTATCCGTTTCCGTACATTCGAAGTGTTTTTGGTAATCCTGGTGTTTTTAATATCACACCATGCATTTCTCATATTTTTAAAAACGTTTGAGATGTAACAGTAATGAAGTCGAGTTTTAGTCTATTTTTAGAGGGTATTTCACTATTTCAAAGTCACAGACTCTTGTTTCACTCAATTGAAACTTTATCCAAATGTGTTACAGGTAGTACTAAACCAAATAACTTCCGGCTGGGTCAAAGTTGGAGGTGCACCGAACTTTTGATAGAGAAGTGAACACCACAAGTCCTGTGATTGGTTATAAATGTGAGTGTGTTGGTTGTAAAAAATAATAGTTTCATCTGGGTAAAAAAAAATTGCAATTTTATTTCATCTAGTACCAATGTGTCGAGTAGCCTTGTGCTTGAAACATGTATGGGGTACCTGTAAAAAAAAGTACTCGAATTTTGTGCGAAACTAGGGTAGTCATAGACGCTACCCGTTATCTCAGAAACGAGCAGCTTGACCCCCATTTTTTTCTGATTCACTTTAAGTGTAAGGGGTGGTAGTATTTATATCCGTGGCGTTTATGTCGGTTGATACGTTGCAGGTAGGAGTTTTAGCCACATATGTTACTATTGTCGTCTATGGGATTTGATTTGGTAGTATACACCCTATATGTTTGTAGATTAACTAAACTTAGTATTAATTTTCATGAGCTGAAACTAGGGTCTGTCCCTTTAAAACAAATTACTGAGTTTTAAACCCATACCAACTAAAAAACAAACAACATGTTCTAACAATTTCTGTGTAAATAAAAAAGTTTCTTAACAAATTGCCATCAAATTATATAGATTAATCTCACTGTTAATACAGGGATGAAAAAAAAATGCCAGAACGGCCTTAGCTGCATTGCTTTCAAAGAAATCGATAATGCAGTACAAGGTAGGTCCGTGTGTTCTCCACGTTGGCTGTTCTATCAGTTGTTCTCATACCTGCATTGTAAAATAAGTTTTAGCCCATGCAATTTCATGATAATTTGTAAAAAAACAAACAAACAAAAACATTACTTACACTGAATTTTTTTTTAATTTTTTTTTTTGTGACTTGGTATGTGTTTAAAACTTAATAATATATTTTGATATGAATTTTAACTTTATTCATTATAGAGTTATATGCCAATTCAGTTCCCTTTCCACACAAACGGACTATAGAGTACCTCGCTCTACCTCACACATACATAGTGATTTTACAATCCACCTAGTGCATAAAGTATTGTTAATTTGACCCACATGATCAATTAATCGAATACACATTTCATGACCGAATAAAACCCAATTGCTCATACTGAGTTACTTTCCTTCTACTTCCGTGGTACTTCCTTTTAAATAAGAAGAAAATGTTTTATTCAACGTCGCACTCAACACATTTTATTTACGGTTATATGGCGTCAAGCATATGGTTAAGACCACACAGATATTGAGAGAGGAAACCCGCTGTCGCCACTTCATGGGCAACTCTTTTTGGTTAGCAGAAAGGGATCTTTTATATGCACCATCCCACAGACATGATGGTACATACCACGGCCTTTATTACACCAGTTGTGGAGCACTGACTGGAATGAGAAATAGCCCAATGGGTCCACCGACGGGGATCGATCTTAGACCGACCGCGCATCAAGCGAATATTTTACCACTTGGCTACGTCCCGCCTCTTCCTGGTAAATAAAGTTTATTTAACCATCAATTAAGAATTTTCTGAGTAAAGTTTCTGGCCCTGGTCAGAAATCGTGCTCGCAACAAGCGTGCTTGAACATTAAATTGATATAAGCACGTTAATTCCCTACACCTGATCTGACAGTCATTTATAGGCATACATACATACGTGGTATTTCAATAATTGATGAATGTGTCTACTGTCACATTCGTGTACCATTTGTTAGCCCGAGTACTCTACCGTTCATTTCATTTGAATTTGAACTTATTTTCGTGCTTATATCCAACAAGATTAAAGCACGCTGTCCTGGGCACACACCTCAGCTATCTGGGCTGTCTGTCCAGGACAGTGGTTAGTTGTTAGTTGGTTAGTGATTAGTGAGAGAGAAGAGGGTGTAGTCGCCTTACACCTACCCATTGAGCCCTTGAGAACTCACTCTGGGTTGGAGCCTGGCTGCGAACCCTGTACCTACCAGCCTGTAAGCCGATGGCTTAACCAATGCGCCACCGAGGCCGGTTCTCTACCGTTCGAACGCTAGTCGGACATTTGGACGGTTATGCTCGCTCCGTCTAGCCCTCGAAAGACAGAGAACTCGGGCTTACCATTTGTCAAAGGTTGGCAATGAAATATACGGTATATGTAATGCAGAAGAAATTGCGCATGCGGGTTTGATGAGTACTTATCTGAGAAAAGAAAACGTTGTCAGAATTACTGAGAAAAATATTTCAAAACAAAAGTTCAAAACATGAAGAAAAAAAACATCTTTACTACTCATCGTTTTATTATATAAAAAAGTATATTCAACGTGTTTCGTACTCTCTCAAAGCGATGCGATATTATACTACAAGACACGACACGAAACGTTATGGCACGGCATGACAAAGTACGGCACAGCATGACACGAAACGGCAAAGCATGACGTGACATGGCACAACAAATCCCAACTAAAACCTTCAGCAAAATTTTAAGAATACATAACGGGTGTTGTTTTTTAAATCACCATTAATACAGTAACCTGCTATAGTTATTAAAGGGACAGACCCTAGTTTTTAAACACTACAGCATATTGTTCACTATTAGAGACGTTTATGATCACTGAAATCAAACATTACTTATATTGTATTGCTTAGATTATCCATTTCCGTACAACCGAAGTATTTCTGGTCATCCTGGTGTTTCTAACACCACAAAATGCATTTTTTTTATAGTTTTAAAAACGCACGTGCGTCTAAGAAGTAACGGTTATGGAGTCGCGTTTTAGTCTATTTATAAGGGTATTTCAACGTCACAGACTCTTGTTTCACTCTGTTGTATCCAAATTTGTTACATGTTTGTAAATTAACCAAACATAGTGTCCATTTTCACGGTTTGAAACTAGTGTATGTGTGAAAAATATGCCTTAGTGTTTAAAAACTAGGGTCTGTCCCAATCTGATTAAAATTAGCTCTACTGGGTCTACCAATAGATCTAACAGCATTGCATGGACTCCCATGTCCATGTGACATTTCATCTATAAATAACAATTTAAATATGGACCAATTACACTTCTCCTTTTATAGCATTATTCGGGAGCGTATACGAATTCTAAAAATATCGGGCGAGACTATTTATGCAGTAGGCGAACTTGTTGGTCTATTTCAACATTGAAAAAACAGGAGGGAAAGTGCAAACAGATATTATGGCTGTACCATCACTGGGTTTTTTCCGTCTTGAAACGAATTTTATATAAAATTTTATATTGCAATTAGTTTCCGGCATACTAGTACTTCGTAATTCACCCGAATCATTTCGTATGCCCTCGGCATAATCCCGAATGTTTTCAAATTCTTTTCAAATCACTGGCATGATTTTGCAAGTAAGGTTTTGATTGGTCGAATGAAAGGTCAACTGGACATGAGCTTCAACGGGCTGCTGTTAGATCCACATGTTCTAGTGGAGCTAATTTTAATTAGATTGGGTCTATCCCTTTAAGAGAATGCTTCCAAATGTTCTCTTAACAGGTTTGGCAGAAAGAAAACGCTGTTTGGCGCGTTGATCTTCCATATTAGCTTTGCAATTGGATCGTCGTTTGCTCGAAGTTTCGAGGTTTTCGCTGCTCTTCGGTTCCTGCTTGGCATAGCGCACAGTGGAGTGTACCTCTCGACTTTCGTCATCGGTAAAACAATAATAGTAAAACCCCTCAAAACAACAACATAATTTTTTTAATATACAGTTTAGGCCCAAAACACACTGGATATTGGTCTGGGTCTGGCGAGTATGGAACTAATCTAAAATGAAACTCATTGAATCGAATGTGACAAAACATACCACGTCTGAGCTGACATGAACTACAGATCTGGCAACAGACGACATAGAACATGCACTGTATTTTCACACTGCCAGACTGGCACTCCACAATATTGAAGCCTTACTTTTTCATTTTTAAATAGCAGCAAAGATTAAGCAATGTAGAATAATCGTAATTATCATTAATGTTTATTTTAGAAAATATACACAAATATATGAACGCAGTCAATTGTATTCATAACACGTAACAGTTACAGACATTGACGTCAAAATACACCAGACGTGGCGTCTTTGCCACACTCACCAGACCCAGCTTTGGTGTAGGTTTTTTGGGCCTTATAATTTAATTTATTTTTGTTTGCATACCAGTTTGTTTATTTTTACCATCTGTTTACACGCACATCATCATCTCTTCGCACCTTCCTCTTTATAACCCAGGGGCGGGACGTGGCCCAGTGGTAAAGTGCTCGCCTAAAGCGCGGTCGATTTAGGATCGATTCCCGTCTCGTTCCACCCAGTGCACAACGACTGGTATATAAGAGGCCGTGGTATGTCGTATTCTGTCTGTGGGATGGTGCATATAAAAGATAGGTTTTTTTCTCTATCTCTCTCATTCTCTCACGCTCTCTTTCTTTCTCTCTCTTTCTCTCTGTTTCTGTGTGTGTGTGTGTGTGTGTGTGTGTGTGCCTGTCTGTGGGATGGTGCATATAAAAGATGGGGTTTTCTCTCTCTCTCTCTCTCTCTCTCTCTCTCTCATTTTCTCACGCTCTTTCTTTCTCTCTTTCTGTTTCTGTGTGTTCATGTGTGTGTGTCTGTACGTGTGTGTGTGTGTGTGTGTGTGTGTGTGTGTGTGTGTGAAGTTGGAAACACAGCTATCATAGACTCAAGCCCCATCATTAACAAGTAGAGACAAATCTGTATGCCAATAACTGTGCTCATTTTGGTCAGGAATGGAACTGGTTGGACCATCCAGGCGTGCATTGGCTGGTATTGGCATCAAGTTCTATTACATCTCGGGTATGATTATTCTCGGAGGTCTGGCCTACGCCATCAGAAACTGGCACTATCTTCATCTGGCGGTGTCGGTACCAAACATCCTCTTCCTGTCATTCTTCTGGTAAGTACGGTAGATATCTTCTCATGAACATCTGCCCTAAGTTCAGTCGGGGAACGCTTCGCTAACATTCGCTAACTATTCCATTGGTTCCCGACGTGGCCATTTGGTTTCAGTGGCCGATCCAGAAAATCCATTTAGAAGGGGGGAATGACATGAGGCGGAATGCCTAGGGAGGTTTGGAGGGCGTGAAAACTGTCTCAAAATGTAAAGTGGCATGGGCCCCTGCCCCCCCCCCCCCCCCCCCCACCCCACCCCCACGATCCGGCTATGAATTTACCGTGAAGCGCATAAACCAGTCTAGAGGACTGGTTTATGCGCTTTAAGTTAAACCAAATGGCCACGTCGGGAACCAATCAAATAGTTCGCGAACGTTTTGGGAAACGTTCGCTGGCTGAACTTGTGGCAGATATCATTACTGTTTTGACAGTGATTCATGAGTGCATGTCATCACAGCTGTACTTATTCCAATGAGGTCTGTCCTGTGCTAGTTTTGATGTAGTAAACAAGTCTGGGAGTGGCAGTCCTCTTTGTGGCGGTGCAAGAAGGATGAAATCTTCAGTAATGGATCTCCTCGGGAGTGGCTGTCCTCCTATAAATGAAGCACTAGATGGAGAGTCATGGAATCAACCGCTACTTTACCAAATACCCATTTGACTGCATTGTGAAGAGATACGGTCTTGATGACGTATTACGGTTTTGTCGTTCAGATTCATTAAAGAAGAATGTAGAAGAAAAACTAGGACATGTCTGAGGAACAAAAATTATATCTTTAGTAAAAACAAATATTCAAATTGTCAATCAAGAATGATATCACTATCAGAGCGTAGTTAGAGTTTTTAAATATGTACTTATTGCTTGGTATTAGTATGAGGACTGTACGTAAGATTTTAGAAATTAAATGTGAATTCCTAATTTGTAACTTGCAAGTATAATTTCGTATTGAAAATTCTTGTCAAAACAATAATTTTTAAAAAACTCTTCTTTTTTTAAAGTGCTGTCTTGGAGAGAAAAGTGTACTAAACTGAGTATTTATTGCGTTTATATATATATATAAATGGCTGTTTATGTAAGTTCCGCCTCATGGAAGTTCGTGCGACTATGCGTATGCGCGTGCGAATATATATTATGATATAAGATATTATAGAGGTGAAAACAACCGATTAAACAGTTTGTATTTATTTAGTTAGCAATCGTAGAAGCAAGGTCCACTTTACTAACATTATTTCAACCATACAACCTAAAATGTCCATAGATCTCACGAACTTCCAATGGTGGGTACAGAAAGAAAGAAAGAAATGTTTTATTTAACGACGCACCCAACACATTTTATTTACGGTTATATGGCGTCAGACATATGGTTAAGGACCACACAGATTTTGAGAGGAAACCCGCTGTCGCCACATAGGCTACTCTTTTACGACAGGCAGCAAGGGCTCTTTTATTTGCGCTTCCCACAGGCAGGATAGCAGAAACCATGGCCTTTGTTGAACCAGTTATGGATCACTGGTCGGTGCAAGTGGTTTACACCTACCCATTGAGCCTTGCGGAGCACTCACTCAGGGTTTGGAGTCGGTATCTGGATTAAAAACCCCATGCCTCGACTGGGATCCGAACCCAGTACCTACCAGCCTGTAGACCGATGGCTAACCACGACGCCATCGAGGCCGGTGGTGGGTACAGAATCATGATAAATAGTTTTGCCAGGACAGCCGCACCTGTCACGAAATGCTTCTCCATTGCGGTGATCATTAGCTAAAGTGTGAAAACCACACATACCCTCATTTCATTTCGTTTCAACTTATTTTCGTGCTTATATCCAATTAAGGTTCAAGCACGCTGTCCTGGGCACATACCTTAGCTATCTGGGCTGTCTGTCCGGGGCAGTGGGTTAGTTGTTAGTTGTTAGTGGTTAGTGAGAGAGAAGAGAATACAGTGGCCTTACACCTACCCACTGAGTCGTTAAAACTCGCTCAAAGTGGGAGCCGGTACCGGGCTACGAACCCTGTTCCCTATCAGCCTTATGTCCGATGGCATAACCACAATGTCACTGAGGCTACGGCTACAATTGGTTTCTTTAGCACAGGGCCTCATCGTAAGAGGTCCTCTCCAAAACATTAAGAAATAAATAAATGTTATAATGTTTTGTTGGGGTGTTTTTGTTGTTGTTATTTTTTTTGTTTTTTAAAAACGTTAATAGTTTATTACATATCTCCATCTTTGTTTACATGTTTTCAGTTTCATATTTATATGTAAATTTTTGTTCAGCTAATGTGTAGGGACTAGTGTGTGTGGAAGGGGGTGTAAAACTCCACATAGCTTACTCCCTGGGTCCATTGGTGTAGCAAGGGAGGTGTGGGGGTCATGCCTACCCCCAGTCACATCTTTGTTTCACTTCCACTTTAAATATCGGCCTGTCTTATCAGGGTCAGGTTTTGGGGAAGAGTCCCACTCCATCAAAGTTTGCTATACCAGGCCTGGTGCTTATAAAACGTTTAGAGTCTACAGTGGCGGATCCAGAAAATCCAGGGGGGGGGGGGGGGGGCAGTGACATGAGGTGGAATGCCAAGGGAACTTTGGGGGAGATTTGGAGGGGGATCGTAAAAAAAAATGAAAATTAATATATAATAAAATTATAACTATCGCAAAATTTAGGGGGGGGGGTGGGGCCCGGGGGGTAGGGGCCCGGAGCCTCTGGTCTAGACTCAAGACTCTAATAGCGTGCGACCCTAACGTCATGGCAACGCCTTACAAACTATGTGTGTGACGTCATTTGAGATTGAGTCTGGACTCTTTTAAACGTTTTATAAGCACGGGCATAGTATGTCAAAGAGTGGCTCTGAGTCTGTGTATTTAACTTTACGGAACCGATTTAGGATTCTTCCCGAATCTCCACGATGGTTGCTCCAGAAAGGACGGATCGAAGAGGCCGAGGCTATAATAAAGAAAGCAGCCAAAGTGAACAAGGTTGAACTACCAGACAGAATCTTTGACAGAGACAACTTGGAAAATTCCGAGCCGAAAAGCAAAGTTTGGGATCTTTTCACAAACAGGACCTTGTTTTGTAGAACTGTCATTATCTACATTAACTGGTAAGATGCAGTCCTAATAAATAAGTTATGGCCTAGATATGACCAGTGTGATATGTAATATATTACACAAAAATCATGTCCAACTGCCAATGCAGTATTACTTTTTATTTCTCTGTTTTAATATTCTTTTCGTAGTAGTCTATACCCATTATAATTTATAATCAGGGCTTCTAGAATTTTAATAAAAATTCACTAGCCATGGGATCAGTGATTTGAAACATTTACTTGCCACATTTAAAAATTCATTAGCCCTACTTTACGTAAATACAATTTTACTAACAGGAATAATCGGATATGTCGTCTAAAGAAGGAGATGGAGTTTAAAAAGTCCCTAGATTGGGGAGGGGGGGGGGGGGGGGGGGGGGGGGTAAGGATATTCGTATTTACAAAATACAGTTAAATACAGCATTTGGCAACTTCTTTGTTTTTCATTAGCCGTCGGGCATGCGATAGTAGTTATTTAATATCACTGACCATGGGGGTGGGGCTACCATAATCTAGAAGCCCTGTATAATACATCAATTAAATTCCTAATGATACGTCGGTCTCTCAAGTTACACGTAGCACTAATGGCGAATTATTCTACACTAAAGGCTTTGACCTTATTATACAGTGATGGGCGGGGCGTAGCCCAGTGGTAGAGCGCTCACCTGAAGCGCGGTCAGTCTGGGATCGATCCCCGCTAGTGCACCACGACTGCTGGCATATCAAAGACCGTGATATTATGTGGTATCCTCTGTATGGGATGGTGCTTATATAAGATCCTTCTACTAATGGAAAAATGTAGCGGGTTTCCTCTCTAACACTACGTCAAAACTTCAACTTTTATTAGGCAGTGTAAAATATATTTGACTTAGACAGCGTTGTAAACGTTAACTCACACATTACTTGCAATATCCTGTTTAAATTACCAATTTTGGTAATTCTAATATGTTTTTTGTCGTCATGGTGAAATGTTAAAGCATATTAAAGTGACAGCCCTAGTTTTTAAACACTACGACGTATTTCTCACTATTAAAGCCGTTTTTGATAATTTAAATTAGATGTACTTACATTTTATTATTTAGAATATTAATTTTCTACATCTGAAGTGGTTCTTGTCATCCAGATTTTTGCAATACCCCAAAATTTATTTTTTTATAATTCTAAAAACGTACGTTCGTCTGAGAAGTAATGGTTATCGAGCCAAGCTCTAGTTATTTTTCGAAGTATTTCTCTGTTTAAACATCACAGAGTTTAGCTTCTCTCTGTTTTAACCTTATCCAAATGTGAGTTACAAGTTTGTAGATTGACTAAACTTAGTGTCCATATAATTTTCACAGGTTGATTAACTTAGAGTCTGCGCTATTAACAAATGTGTACCTCGGAAAATACTAATAGTCAATTACCTTTGTGAAGATCGATGACCACGACGACGTATATATACTACTCAAAAGAATTTAAGGGTCAGACGATATTTTCGACATTATTTTCTGAATGTCAATTATATTAGCTAGACCATAATGTCACGCATGGTATTGTTCCATTTTGACGAAAGTGGGTCTAAGCAACCCATAAATTAATTAAAATCCACTGTCATTGACACTGTCGACTAGTTCTAATGGCGAAAACATGCTTACATTTGCACGTAAATTAGGGCGAAAGCGAAAGGTCTGCTAAGTGCCCATAACTTGCTTTTTCACAAAGCGCTTCATTTGCACGCTTTGCATATGTATTCCATGTTCCCAATGTTGAATTTCCGTATAATTGGAGCTTGCGTTCGTGTACGGTGCACACTCCAAATTCGACAATGGTACGACGTCAACTGACTATCGAAGATCGAGGAAGGGCTGTTGCTTGGCTTCAGGATGGCAATACGCAAAGAAATGTTGCTCTGAGACTTGGTGTCAGTCAGAGTGTCGTTGGCCGACTGTGGCAACGGTACCAAGCAACGAATTCTGTTCGAAATCGTCCACGTTCGGGAAGACCCCGAAGCACTACAAATAGAGAGGACCGCTACATCACCAATATGGCTCTACGTCAACGCACAACCACTGCACGCCGATTACGTGACAATCTGCGGACTGCGACTGGAACTCGAGTGTCTGATCAAACCATACGCAATCGTCTGAGAGCCAATAATCTACGCTGCCGTCGCCAGGCTGTTCGACCACCACTCCTACCACGTCACAGAACGACCAGACGTCACTGGTGCACGCTTCATCTGCGGTGGCAACGTGTTCAGTGGGTCGAGTGATGTTCACTGATGAGTCCAGGTTTAGTCTCCAGTTCAATGACGGTCGGGTTCGTGTCTACAGACGTCCTGGGGAGCGCTTCGCTGACGTTAACGTTAGACAACGTCACCGGTTCGGTGGTGGCAGCGTCATGGTGTGGGGCGGCATCTTTATCCACCACAGGACCCCCCTCTATGTGGTGGATGGCAATCTGAATGGAATCCGCTATCTGAATGAGATTATCCGGCCGTTGGTTCTCCCAGGCCTTCAGCAGATTGGCGGCGGGGCAGTTCTGCAGGATGACAATGCCAGACCCCACCGCGCCAGGGTGGTAACGGACTTTCTCAGACAACAAGGTATCGCCAGGATGGATTGGCCAGCATATTCGCCTGACTTGGCCCCAATAGAGCACGCCTGGGACGAATTAGGCAGGAGAGTTCGGGATAACCATGCCCCTCCGGCCATCCTTCGTGATCTGGGTCAACTTCTTATGGCAGAGTGGCAGGCCATTCCCCAAGAGTTCTTCAGACGTCTGATCAACAGCATGAGGCAACGATGTGTCGAGTGTATTCGCGCCAGGGGTGGATTCACACACTATTAAACGAATGTTCTAATGTGTAAAATCCATATTTGACAACCTTCAACTTTGACAGCATGTCATGTGACTTTCTTGTATACAGTGACATTTATTTGTGGTTTTTTGTAAATATGGAACAATAAATTAAATTTTTGGTGTAGTTTACATTATCAATCTAATACACTCTGAAACTTATTTGGTTATAAATTTTTGACCCTTAAATTCTTTTGAGTAGTAATATAACAAACTAGTTGAGGGGGGAGAAAAAAAAAAGAAAAAAAAAGAAAGAAGAGATAACTATGTTGTTTTGTTTTTAGGATGGTCACGAGCATGATGTACTATGGCTTGACCCTGAACGTCAGCAACCTCAGTGGCGACATCTACCTCAACTTCCAAGTGGCCAATGCGGTGGAATTCCTCGGTTACATCATTATAATTATCATACTGAGTCGAGTCGGCCGTAAGAAGGTCCACTGCACCTGTATGGTTATAGGTGGCCTCGCCTGTGTCTTCACTATATTTCCCGTTTTGTACGCAGGGTCAGGTTTGTATCTGGAGACCATTTGTAACTCTTCCAGCCATAGGCGTACGGGCTCCCATTGTTGTAGGTGGTGGGGGAGGAGAGGGTGGGGGTCGGGGGCAAGCTGATTTTCCCCCGAATTAATCGAAAATGCCCGACTCTGGATAACAATATTTATTCATATTAGCAATACGCTAAACGGGTATATAGTGTTGGAAAAGGAATCACTGCGCATTTTGACATGGATTACAACTAATATTGTGGGTAGAATGATGAAAATACATGGTGAAAAGGTTTCAGGCAAGCTCATTTTGTCCGATTATCTGCCCAGCTCCGGTAAGATGCCCCCCACCCACCTGTCTCGTACGCTTATGCATCCAACAAGCATGATTTATAATCACATGTCAGGCATCGTACCCAGTATAGTTCTCGGTGATATTGGACAGAAGAAAAACACTTAACTATAAGGCAACCTTTCACTCGTTTTGCCTTACACCAGTATTGACCCTAGTTCATATCTGGCACCTATATTCCAGTCAGCGCAGCCCTTTTAAATTCTTTTCTCCAAAAGCTTGGATCAGGGCCCAATTTCACAAAACATTGTAAGCCTAGTTTTGCACGTAAACGTAAATCTACGACTAAACCGCAATCCTTATTACTACTGTAGTACAACAAACATAGTAAGAAGAACACATATTTCACTTTCTTTTGTCCTTAAAATGCTCCATCTTTCTGTAATGATGTACGTTTCTACATGAACTAGATGCCAAACACTTGTAAATGTATGCCTGGTATAACTGCTAGTGGCAGACGTAAATTTACGTGTTTTGTGAAATTGGCCGCAGGCCTATTACGCCAATTTCCAGAGCAAAGTGTTCCCGTTACCACGCCCTTTCGATGTTTGATTTTATTCATGGTTGCGAATATGGACTTTCATCCTAGTTCGTTTTAAAACTAATGGTGAGTGTTAAAACCGATGACCCTAGTTACAGGCACGGTGGAGCGGAGGGAGTTTGGGGGGGGGGGGGGAGGCTGGGTAATTCATCCCCTCTCCCAATAATTCTAAATTAAAAAATGCTATTGGTAGTAAATCTAAGGCAGAGATGAATTTGACTTGTAGAGTGCAGGAATTTGGATTTCAGGACATCTAATTTTCAAAACTGTTACGGGGGAGCATATCCCCGAACTCCGTAAAGAATTTGTTTGGCACTCTCGATATCAGTCAGCCCCGCCAGTGTCTGCTTGCTTCCGTCTTACCGTTAAGTTACACATTACTAACAACCGTAGCAGATATTTTTTTTGGTGGGGGGGGCAAGGAAAAATCACCAGTATTGAGGATTTGAGGGGGCGTGGCTTATTAATATGCACGATATATCATTAATATGCAAATGTATGCACAACGACAGGTCACACATGAAGTAGAACGGTAGGCGGACTTTATGTACCAGATTTACTTCTTGCTTACATTATCAGTCTTAGCAAATACAATGCGTTGTTGATCGCCCTTGTATTTGTAGTACCTGAAATGTATTTTATTTTTTTTTTTGTGACGGATAAAAGGTACATACCTCAGGAATTATAATATATTCTGTTGATGCATACAAGTTATTTACTTTAATTCTGCGGATGGTGGTTTTTGAAATGGAAAACCCCTACGTTTGTGGAACACCCTCAGTTAGTTCATACCTTGTTTCAAATCTAAACTACTACTATTTTTACAAGTTTATTATATAATACATGTACGTGCGTGCGTTCACGCGCGCGCGTGTGTGTGTGTGTGTGTGTGCGTGTGTGAGTTTGTGTGTGTGCTATTTCATTCACTTACCCAATACATGATTTACTTACAGATAAAGGCACTATTGTCTTGGTTCTGGCAATGATTGGAAAGATGTGCGTGTCTGCGGCATTCACCATCATTTACATATTCTCTGCGGAACTGTTCCCGACCATCGTTAGGAACTCTGCGATTGGATGGGGCTCTGTGTTTGCTCGAGTGGGTGGGATAATCTCACCGTACATCGCTGACTTGGTATGATAGTGATAAGTTTACATTTAATAATGTATTTTCTTTAGGCATTAGGCTTTGCTGGTGCATTAAGCGTCACTGGTGTTGTGGATAAGCCATTAGACTTTAGGCTGGTAAGTACTGGGTTCGCATCCCCATACCGGCTTAATTTTGAGATGTAATGTCACCACACCGATGTATCGCTCACCAACCATAAACTGACCTACCTCTCTGATCAGACATGTAGTTGGAGTGTGTGCCCAGGACAGCGTGCCTGAATCGTAATTGGGTAAGAACCACGAAAAGGAAGTTGAAATAATAAAAAAGCATGAACAAACAAGACGGTATATAATGAAATAAAGTCAGACAGTCAACATTACAAACAAAGCAACAACTCAATAGGTCAGTCCACTTTATAACATCTCGTAAACTTAGAGATGTAACATGTTGGGGGGAAATATTTCGGGCTGGTGGCGCGTTTATCAATAAACAAAGAAGTGTTTTATTTAACGACGCACACAACACATTTTATTTACGGTTATATGGCGTCTGACATATGGTTAAGGACCACACATATATTGAGAGAGGAAACCCGCTGTCGCCACTTCATGGGCTACTCTTTTCGATTAGCACAAGGGATCCTCTATATGCACCATCCCACAGACAGGGTAGTACATACCACGGCTGGAACGAGAAATAGCCCAATGGGCCCACCGACGGGGATCGATCCCAAACCGACCGCGCATCGAGCGAGCGCTTTACCACTGGTCAACGTCCCGCCCCTCGTTTATTGATAAATACTATTTGATATTCACACCAGAAAACCAGCCTCGTTAGCCAGATGGGTATGTCATAGACTTTAAGGCTTATAGGTGCCGAATTGTTCCACCAATAACATCTAACCATTAATGTTTGTCCTGGACGGACAGCCCAGATAACCGAAGCGTGGGACCACAACAACGTGCTACACTCCGTTTCCGTCAATTCATTCAACTTATCGTTCGTGCTTATATCCAATTAAGGTTCAAACACGCTGTCCTGAACACACACCCCCCCCCCCCCCCCGGCTATCTGGACTGGAGAGAGAGAGAGAGAGAGAGAGAGAGAGAGAGAGAGAAGAGAGGATGGAGAGAAGAGGGTGTAGTGGTCTTACACCAGGCTGTCCAGCACACCCTTATTAAAAAGTAAGACAAAAGAAGGAATGAAAATATAGAACAAGTAGGAAAAAAGTAGGAAAACAGAAGGAAAAAAGAAGGAAAAAAGTAGAACAAGTAGGAAAACAGAAGGAAAAAAGTAGGAAAACAGAAGGAAAAAGTTGGACAAAAGTAGGATTGAAACAGTACGTAGCGACATTATTCATGCTCATACTGGGAAAACCTATGTTAAATCCAAAAAGTGGTATTATTGAAAAAACACTAAAACAAATTATGTGGTTCTCAGTTTGTACCTGTATTTTCTGTTCTTTCCAAAATAATATGAATCTTATGTAACAGTCACATTATACAGTTATTTCAAATTATTGTATACTGTATTAATCAATATACATATTTACATGCATAATATTGTTAATGCACAGTAAAACAAATTAACATGATTAATTTAAGTTTTCAATAATGTATTATGGATTTTGAAGTGATACATATTATACATTGTACGTTATAATCATGTTAATCATTGGAAAAAATTAATTGTTAGCTTTCAGGGTGTAATTTTAATTGGTTGAGATTATATGGTGCCACAAATTGGGAGATATATCTTACTGCCAAAAAACAAAAATACTATAACCGCTGACTTTTATACTAACACAAGGAATATGTACATTTTAACATCAATTCACAGCATTTTCAAACAAAAGAGTAGGAAAAACTAGGTATTTTGAGGAAAAAGTAGGAAAAATAGAACAAAGACCAAAAAAAAGTAGGAAAAGTAGGATCGCTGGACAGCATGTTACACCTATCCATGAAGTCATTAAAACTCGCTCTGGGTGGGAGCCATGTACCTACTAACCTTATGTCCGATGGCTTAACCACGACACCACCGAGGCCGGTTGTTTCCGTCAATAGGGAACTTGTGCAATGGCAGGTAACTCTACAATGAATAGTGCCAAAACTCATACTAAACATACTAGGATTTAAAAAACACACGCACAAGTTTCTTGACAAAAATGTTACCCTCCAAAAAAAATCAATAAACAAACCTTTTGTTTTTACAAATGACCATCAAACTGTATAAATAAAATATCATTTTTGATACAAGGATGAAGCCAAATCCTGAAACAGCTACGGTAAAGTTTTTAGCATTATTCATGACAGAATCGCAAGCCAATATCTTGATTCTCTTTTAAAGGGACTGTCCTGAGTTTGCAGCCATTGTAAGGTGTTTGCAATAACAGAGCCTCAGTGGCGACTACTAAATACATTTTCTTGTTTACAATACCAGTTTCTGTATATCGAATGCGTTTGCAGTCGTATACTAATGTTTGTAGCACTCAGGTTTTACTTTAATTCGTGATATATATTATTGGGAGGTAAAATCCGGGTTGGGCTACTACAAGCATTAGGACAACAACAAACACCTTGTAAATACAGACACTGATATTTTAAATGAGAAAATGTATTTAATTTGTATGTTACGTCTTCAAAAAAGGCTCTACTGGTCGGAAACATTTTACAATGGTTGTCATTTCGGGATTGTCCCTTTAACGTAAAGGGACCGTAGAGACCCGTAACTGGATAACTGCGATCTGTCTAGAGATCTATAGGTGCTTGTCCACTTGTGAATCGCGAATGTTTTTACCAGGTATAAAATAAATGGAACAGGGTAAACCAGAGGCGGATTTAAGGGGGGGGGGGGGCGCAGTGGCCCGCCCCCATACATTTTGCGATAGTTATAATTTTATTATATATTAATTAAAAAAAATTTACGATGCCCCTCCAGACCTTCCCAAAAGTTCCCTTGGCATTCCACCTCATGTCACTGCCCCCCCCCCCCAATGGATTTTCTGGTCACCCCCCCCCCCCCCCCCTCTGCTCCGTCGTGTCTGCGCATGTCAAGAACCGCAGCGGTCAACACACGTTGTACAGTATGTCCACACATGTCCTAATTTAGTATGTCTATAAAACCTGCGAGTCTATGCGAGTGGAATCGCGGCCTAAGGCGAGACTGGAAGAAAAGTGTGTGATTTTGTTTTTTCTTTTGTTCAGGGTAAGCTTACAGAAGGCAAGTTCGCCACCGCTCTTCCCTTGTTGGTGTTTGGGTCAGCCGCCGTGATTGCCGGAGTGTTGTCACTATGGTTACCAGAGACACTTAACAGATCCATTCCGGATTCCATAGAGGATGCGAAGAATTTTGGACAGTAAGTTTAAAAATATAGCCTATTAAAGAGAAACTATTTCAACCATTACATTACTATTTTTTTCTTATATTAGAATACCTTCAAAACTGTACACATGTATGTATCCAGCTGGTCTCTGGCTCGTGATTACACTGGTCCTATATTGCATTGAAATTTGTATGGCGTTAAACATAACTCGACGTTGTACGGCGTGCAAAAGCGAACCATTATGTATTGTCTCAAATTTAACTTTTTGAGTTTTTATATTAGTTATCACTATATTCGTGTACTTTACCTTTGTTTTGATGGGGCAGGATGTAACTCAGTGGTACAGCGCTCGCTTGAGGCGCAATCGATATAGGATCGATCCCCGTCAGTGGGCCCATTGCATGGGCCTAGCTTGGGATTTTCAGGTGGTACGCAGACTTTTTCGGCGATGGAATAAAACGCTATTGGCTGTGCGTTTAAATCATATATTTTAATTTTAAAAACATATTTGTAATCTCAGGTGGTACGCGGGTGCGTACCTGCGTATATGGAAGCTAGGCCCCTGCATTCGGCTGTTTCGTTCCAGCCAGTGCTCCACAACTGGTGTAACAAAGGCCGTGGTATGTATTATTCTGTCTGTGGGATGGTGCATATAAAAGACCCCTTGCTGAAAATCGAAAAGTAGCCCATGAAGTGGCGACAACAGGTTTCCTCTCAATATCTGTGTGGTCCTTAACCATATGTCTGACGCCATATAACCGTAAATAAAATGTGTTGAGTGCGTCGTTAAATAAAACATTTCCTCCCTTTGTTTTTATACTCAGTAGCCAATCGCGATGTACGTTTTGTGCTGGCGTGTTATTAAACATTCTATCATTTATTTTAGACGTTTATTGGTGGATGCTTAAACAAGGTTTCGAAGTATCGCGAAACGAGCGTTCATTTTCCAGACAATTCTGTCAATATTTCACTTTCAGAAATGCCGAAGCCAAGAAATCAAGCGTGGACCTTCCCGAAAAGCACAACAAACAACTCGATGGAGTAGTGAATGAAAACTTTGTTACAGATACCAAACTGTAACCGGAACTGTACTGAACAACGTATCACCGGAAATACGGAACCGGATGTTTATCTTATTTAATAGATTATAATATATGTATATTTAGTCTTTATAATCTGCATCATTAGGTATGATATTTTAGAGTCTAGAATGAAGACGTAGCGATCTTAAATATTCAATTCAAATAGTTAGAAGCTATTATAGTGTACCTTTGTACCGCAAAGGAATGTATATTGTTTCTATCCTCTTTTTTTTGTACAAAAGACTTTAGCAAATACCCATTATAATTACCTCAAATATGTCCAATTAGTTATCAACTTTAGCCATGCTTCTTTAATATATTACATGTGTATCAAGGAAATAAATTACTTGGTAATGAGATGATGTGTCGTATTATTTATATTTTGTAACAAAACGTTTGTTTAAAGTTTGTTTTGTTCAACGACACCACTAGAGCATATTGATTTATTAATCATTGGCCATTGGATGTCAAACATTTGGTAATTTTGACAAATAGTTTTAGAGAGGAAACCCGCTACATGTTTTCCATTAGTGGCAAGGGATCTTTTATATGAACCATCCACACACAGGATAGCACATACCACGCTTTTGATATACCACTTGTGGTGCACTGGCTTGAACGAGAAATAGCCCAATTGGCCTACCGATGGCTACAGATTTTCAAAGTTATCTTAATTCTACCGTCGTAATCTATGACTTCATTAAAACGTATGCTATAGCCTACAATGGCTTACCGATAGGATAACACATACCACTGTCTTTGATATACTAGTCGTGATGCACGGACTGGAACGAGACATAGCCAAATGGGCCCATCGATGGGGATCAATCCTAGACCGACCACGCATAAGGAAAGCGCTGTAACAAGTGGCTACGTCCCGCCCCAAACTCGTAATATAACCCTGGATTTAATTACTGATATCACCTTAAGCTATGTTGTACGGCGTCCAAAAGCGAACCATTATGTATTGTCTCAAATTTAACTTTTTGAGTTTTTATATTAGTTATAAATATATTCGTGTTTTTTACCTTTGTTTTGATGGAGTGGGATGTAACTCAGTGGTACAGCGCTCGCTTGAGGTGCAATCGATATAGGATCGATCCGCGTCAGTGGGCCCATTGCATGGGCCTAGCTTGAGATTTTCAGGTGGTACGCAGATTTTTTCGGCGATGGAATAAAACGCTATTGGCTGTGCGTTTAAATCATATATTTTAATTTTTAAAAAATATTTGTAATCTCAGGTGGTACGCAGGTGCGTACCTGCGTATATGGAAGCTAGGCCCCTGCATTCGGCTGTTTCGTTCCAGCCAGTGCTCCACAACTGGTGTAACAAAGGCCGTGGTATGTATTATTCTGTCTGTGGGATGGTGCATATAAAAGACCCCTTGCTGAACATCGAAAAGTAGCCCATGAAGTGGCGACAACAGGTTTCCTCTCAATATCTGTGTAGTCCTTAACCATATGTCTGACGCCATATAACCGTAAATAAAATGTGTTGAGTGCGTCGTTAAATATAACATTTCCTCCCTTTGTTTTTATACTCAGTAGCCAATCGCGATGTACGTTTTGTGCTGGCGTGTTATTAAACATTCTATCATTTATTTTAGACGTCTATTGGTGGCTGCTTAAACAAGGTTTCGAAGTATCGCGAAACGAGCGTTCATTTTCCAGACAATTCTGTCAATATTTCACTTTCAGAAATTCCGAAGCCAAGAAATCAAGCGTGGACCTTCCCGAAAAGCACAACAAACAAATCGATGGAGTAGTGAATGAAAACTTTGTTACAGATACCAAACTGTAACCGGAACTGTACTGAACAACGTATCACCGGAAATACGGAACCGGATGTTTATCTTATTTAATAGATTATAATATATATGTATATTTAGTCTTTATAATCTGCATCATTAGGTATGATATTTTAGAGTCTAGAATGAAGACGTAGCGATCTTAAATATTCAATTCAAATAGTTAGAAGCTATTATAGTGTAACTTTGTACCGCAAAGGAATGTATATTGTTTCTATCCTTTTTTTTTTGTACAAAAGACTTTAGCAAATACCCATTATAATTACCTCAAATATGTCCAATTAGTTATCAACTTTAGCCATGCTTCTTTAATATATTACATGTGTATCAAGGAAATAAATTACTTGGTAATGAGATGATGTGTCGTATTATTTATATTTTGTAACAAAACGTTTGTTTAAAGTTTGTTTTGTTCAACGACACCACTAGAGCATATTGATTTATTAATCATTGGCCATTGGATGTCAAACATTTGGTAATTTTGACAAATAGTTTTAGAGAGGAAACCCGCTACATGTTTTCCATTAGTGGCAAGGGATCTTTTATATGAACCATCCACACACAGGATAGCACATACCACGCTTTTGATATACCACTTGTGGTGCACTGGCTTGAACGAGAAATAGCCCAATTGGCCTACCGATGGCTACAGATTTTCAAAGTTATCTTAATTCTACCGTCGTAATCTATGACTTCATTAAAACGTATGCTATAGCCTACAATGGCTTACCGATAGGATAACACATACCACTGTCTTTGATATACTAGTCGTGATGCACGGACTGGAACGAGACATAGCCAAATGGGCCCATCGATGGGGATCAATCCTAGACCGACCACGCATAAGGAAAGCGCTGTAACAAGTGGCTACGTCCCGCCCCAAACTCGTAATATAACCCTGGATTTAATTACTGATATCACCTTTAAGCTATGTTGTACGGCGTCCAAAAGCGAACCATTATGTATTGTCTCAAATTTAACTTTTTGAGTTTTTATATTAGTTATAAATATATTCGTGTTTTTTACCTTTGTTTTGATGGGGTGGGATGTAACTCAGTGGTACAGCGCTCGCTTGAGGTGCAATCGATATAGGATCGATCCGCGTCAGTGGGCCCATTGCATGGGCCTAGCTTGGGATTTTCAGGTGGTACGCAGATTTTTTCGGCGATGGAATAAAACGCTATTGGCTGTGCGTTTAAATCATATATTTTAATTTTTAAAAAATATTTGTAATCTCAGGTGGTACGCAGGTGCGTACCTGCGTATATGGAAGCTAGGCCCCTGCATTCGGCTGTTTCGTTCCAGCCAGTGCTCCACAACTGGTGTAACAAAGGCCGTGGTATGTATTATTCTGTCTGTGGGATGGTGCATATAAAAGACCCCTTGCTGAACATCGAAAAGTAGCCCATGAAGTGGCGACAACAGGTTTCCTCTCAATATCTGTGTAGTCCTTAACCATATGTCTGACGCCATATAACCGTAAATAAAATGTGTTGAGTGCGTCGTTAAATATAACATTTCCTCCCTTTGTTTTTATACTCAGTAGCCAATCGCGATGTACGTTTTGTGCTGGCGTGTTATTAAACATTCTATCATTTATTTTAGACGTCTATTGGTGGCTGCTTAAACAAGGTTTCGAAGTATCGCGAAACGAGCGTTCATTTTCCAGACAATTCTGGCAATATTTCACTTTCAGAAATTCCGAAGCTAAGAAATCAAGCGTGGACCTTCCCGAAAAGCACAACAAACAAATCGATGGAGTAGTGAATGAAAACTTTGTTACAGATACCAAACTGTAACCGGAACTGTACTGAACAACGTATCACCGGAAATACGGAACCGGATGTTTATCTTATTTAATAGATTATAATATATGTATATTTAGTCTTTATAATCTGCATCATTAGGTATGATATTTTAGAGTCTAGAATGAAGACGTAGCGATCTTAAATATTCAATTCAAATAGTTAGAAGCTATTATAGTGTAATTTTGTACCGCAAAGGAATGTATATTTGTTCTATCTTTCTTTTTTTTTGGTACAAAAGACTTTAGCAAATACCCATTATAATTACCTCAAATATGTCCAATTAGTTATCAACTTTAGCCATGCTTCTTTAATATATTACATGTGTATCAAGGAAATAAATTACTTGGTAATGAGATGATGTGTCGTGCTATTTATATTTTGTAACAAAACGTTTGTTTAAAGTTTGTTTTGTTCAACGACACCACTAGAGCATATTGATTTATTAATCATTGGCCATTGGATGTCAAACATTTGGTAATTTTGACAAATAGTTTTAGAGAGGAAACCCGCTACATGTTTTCCATTAGTAGCAAGGGATCTTTTATATGAACCATCCCACACACAGCATAGCACATACCACGGCTTTTGATATACCACTTGTGGTGCACTGGCTTGAACGAGAAATAGCCCAATTGGCCTACCGATGGCTACAGATTTTCAAAGTTATCTTAATTTTACCGTCGTAATCTATGACTTCACTAAAACGTATGCAAAAGCCTACAATTGCTTTACGATAGGATAACACATACCACTGTCTTTGACATACTAGTCGTGATGCACTGACTGGAACGAGACATAGTCAAATGGGCCCAAACTCGTAATATAACCCTGGATTTAATGACTGATATCACCTTTAAGCTATGTCTCCATGTGTCTGTATGGTCGAACGTGTGCGTATCTGAAAATTCTCTCTATGTATTTAAATTGTGGTGTCTCTATGTGTACGTATGCGCATGCGTGAACGTCTGCGTAAAAACTAACGTACTCACAGAATTGGTACATGTAGCAAATTTTTCTCTACGCTCACGCAGTACAGACACACAAATTCCATAACATTACGTCATCGGTGAATTTCCCGCTAAATTTGTGTGCGCTACTTTTCGTGATTTCAATCTTTTCAACATTAAAACCATTAAAGTGTCAGAAAAAAGCCTTGAACGGCTGTTGGAAATAGTGAGAAACAATATTTGCATATACAATCCTAGAGATCCAGAACTTTTCCCCTACTCATGTTTCGATGGCTACTTACTCAATTTACACGTTTTTATGCCTTTTTAAAAAAAAATTACACATTCTTCTAAGCACACATGGAGACAGTCATTACGCAAACGCGTACGCACACGTTCGCGCATACGCGCACATGGAGACATAGCTTAAATAATCTTAACATAAGCGTGCGAGACCGGGGCCAGATGTGGCGAAGCAAATCCTTAAATTCCCACAAAAACGATAGGGATAATTCGTGGAAAATATGCTAACTTGAGACGTTTTTACTATGTATTTTCATCATTCTACCCGCAAAATTAGTTGTACTCCATGTAAAAATGCGTAGTGATACGTTTGCCAATTTTTTTTTTTAATCCCACACCAGCCTGCCCACCCCTCTTCCTTACAAAAATGGGAGCCCGTGGATGGGGCGTTACGTAAGAACTCTCTATCAAATGATAAAAATTATATATTTACTGTCAGAATTGTGGCGTTCGTTCATTTGTTTTTTTTCAATACAATTACAGTGTTAGAAGGTTTTGGCGTGGATTAAGTACTACTTTGCTTTATGTTTTAGCCAGCCCATATTATGGTTTATTCCTAAGGCACTCTGAATTGGTTGTTTTGATGGACAAACACCTTTACTTGAATTGAAGTTTTTAAAGAGTGTTAATTGCGTCTTGCAGCGAAATATTCTGAATGTCGAATGTTGTTCTGTCGCGTAACTGGAAGGAAGGAAATGTTTTATTTAACGACGCACTCAACACATTTTATTTACTGTTATATGGCGTCAGATCGCGTAACTGATGACTGATGATAATTTTAAATAAATAAATACAAAAAACTAAATGTTTCTTTGTTATTCGGGATATGCTGCAAACAATGTCTTTAATCAGACCATTTTTAAAATGAATGAAATTTTCAGTCATTTTGCAAAGTGACTGAAAAATAATGTCATTTGACAGATTGACTGAAAATAGTTTGATAAAATAAGCGAAGTAATTTGTATTTTTAAATGTTTTATTGACATCGAATGCCAATAATTATGATACATGTAAGTACATTCACTATTACAATTTTTGAGTTCACTTTAATAACAGGGCGGTATTAAATCAAATACGTTTGATTTGGAACGTTCTTTTCCCATTTCTCGTTCCAGCCAATGCACCGCAACTGGTATATCCAAGGCCGTGGTATGTGCTATTCTGCCTATGGGATGGTGCGCATATATAAGATCCCTTGCTACAAAAGAAAAAATATAGCGGGTTAATTCAAAATGACCAGTGACATGAGGAGTAATACCAAGGGGACTTTGGGGGAGTTTTGGAAGCATAAACAACGATTTAATAGTTGCTTAGCACTTTTTTCAACGAGAAAAAAACCCATACACTTCATACCCTACACAAAATCGAGCTCTACCCACTAAGCATATTATTGTCATTATGTTACCATAACAAATGACGTCACACAATTGTTACCTGCCTCGAAGAGAACTTTGCTTCACCACAGCATACACAACGATATAAGAATAGTGAAGTACTGGTAGGGATGGGAATAAAACAATCGACATCGTATTCTACAGGACTTCGCATTATACCTACAGTACGCGAACCAACCATAATTGCGTCTAGACGGCGACTCCGACCAAGCTAGACGGCGTCTAGACTAGTTGGGAGAAAAATTGAAAAATATGTTAGACGGTTGATCGGCGGTCACTGCGAACGTGCACGAGCTACTTGATTTGAGCCTCTGACCTTTTTCTTGTTGTCAGTTGCCGCTATGTTGTGGTTACACTACCTTATTAATTAAAAAAACAAAATTATATATTTATTTCACGTGGGTTTTTTTTTTAGGCATTCGCACTACACTGAAAATAATAACTAAATAATACTGACCATTAACCCTTATAAATCGTTTAAAGGGAAACGATTACAATAAGCAAACAATAAAAAGGAGTGTATGGAGAAGGGAGAGTTCTTCGGTTTACTAACAAAAGTGAAATCGAGGGGAAAAGGGCGAAAAGAAAGAATAAGCTTGGGTTTGCGTATGTGATATTTGGCACAGCAGGAAAGTTCTTTTCATTTGTGAGGGGAAGTCGAATCTGTTTTTACGTTTACTGTATTTAAAAAAGTAAAATAAATAATAATTAAAACAGAAAGTGAAAACAATAAAATAAAAATGTTTTTAAAAGGATGGTGGTGGGGGGTGGGGATACTGCGAGTTAGATGGGAAATTAAAAAATATATAAATATTTAAAAATAATACTGTTTGCTTTTGCCTACGTGACAATTGTCATGGGCAGCTATGGATGCTGTCTTATTTGTCTGAGGGGAGCACGTCCGTAGGAACAATATCTGGGGGAGGGTGATTTCAGCGTCCATAGTGTGGAGACGGGACACAAAGTAATTTTCGTCCTCGAGTACAAGCGGGGCGGGCTGTAACACACACACACACACACACACACACACACACACACAATGGTCCACCTCATTTCCCACAGGCCTGTGATGTCGAATCTGTTCGCCGGTGTTATAATTTTTTATTTATTTTTTTTGGCCAATAAAATATGGCATTACATATATGCTATTTGATCCACGCTAAGTCTATTAGTATGTTTCATGATACTTTTCCCATGTGCTGCCACAAGTTTTGGGGCAAGTAGTATATTGTAGTATTTACTTATTTTGTGTGTCTTCGTTAAATTTGTCAAGCAGAGTCAAGTCTGCTTTGAACTTGCCCCATGTCCATGTTGGTGTCCCCTACAGTGATTTTAAATTTCATATTTAAAGAAGAACCAAAAGGCACATGGGTACAGGTTTTATCTGTAGCTGTTGTTGTTGCAGATATATTCTCTCTAGCACCCATTTACCTTTTCATCCACCAACTACACCAATATTGCTTGTAAACGTGTACCGTCGATTTGACCAACGATCACAACGATCGCGGGTTACATGTCGTTTACGAACTTTGTTAAATAAATGTGTGTTGGCGTGATTTCCAAAAGGAACATGGGTACAGGTTTTATCTGGAACTGTTGTTGTTGCAGATGTATTCTCTCTAACACCCATTTACCTTTTCCTCCATTAATTGTACCAATATTACCTGTAAACGTGTACCGCCGATTTGACCAATGATCACAACGAACGCGGGTTACATGTCGTTTACGAGCTTTGTTAAATAAATGTGTGTAGGAGTGATTTCCAAAAAGAACTTCGGTACAGGGGCTCTTGTATTACAGTTATATGTATATTTTCTTTTTCTAGGACTGTCGTTGTTGATATCTCTCTCTCTACTGTTATTTGTTTTTTGTGTATGTAAACATTTTTTTTCAATGTTAATCCATACAATTTGATTTGGGGAAAATATTCTGGGTTTTTTTTTATTACTATTATTTTTTTTTTTTTTTTTTTTTTTTTTTTATGTCAAATATATTTATATGCTAATTTTATCCATTCAATTTGATTTGGGAAAACACCCCATAATGAAATATGCCTTTTTTCCACCAGTAGCCATACATGCACACTAGTATGTGTTTATAACGCCAACTTTACAAACGATCGCCGGTCTGTGATGCTTAGTTACATAAATGTGTTTACGTGATTTGCAAAAGGAACCTAGGTTACAGGTTTTATCTGGTGCTGTTTATTTTGTATGTGTATTCTCCACTAGTTGTACCGATATCATTATACATGTATGTTTACCGCCGATTTGACCAACGATCACGAGTCGTTTCGTCTGCGAGCTGCTTTGTTAATATATAAATGTATATATAATATAGGTTGTATCTAGTGCTGTTATTGTTGCGGACCCGGTATAGTCCCCCTGTTAATTTGATCCATACAATTTTATTTTGGGAAAACTTCTTAAGATTTATTTCATCCACGCTAAATCTTTTACTGGTTTATAATATTTTGATTTATTTTCTTCTTCTTTTCAGGCGTTACAATAAGTACAAAAACTAAATAATAAAAGACTACGAAGAAGAATCTGGTATATTTTGGGTAAAATTCCATGTCAGTCCCATTTTTATCCAACGTTATATTACTATCAATGGAATAAATGTTAATATCCTAAAGGTACCGACATAATAGTCCTCATTCTCCCAATTTCCCAGTTACTCTGTTCAAAAGGCCGGAAATGTGACATTTTAACACCTGAAATTCAAACTTTTCTCAGGGCAGCATGTTCAGACCGTGAAATACATTTATTTTCATCTCCCAGGCCAATGAACCGACACCATGCCCCCCCCCCCACCCACTCCACCCCTTTCAAATACACCTCGCGGTCATTGTTATAGGCTATATTCCTCCCCCACCCCACCCCCCAAAAAATCAAAATATCTCTACTTCAATTTTATTATTTATAAATATGCCCCCCCCCCCCACCCCCCACCCCCATGTTAGTACATACCCATGCCTTAGTAGCTGGAACGAGACATAATCCCACTGGCGGGGATCGACCACGATTCTAGACTTAAATGAATGCATCCGAGCAAGGCACAAGACAACTTCATCCTTCCTGCACCAGCAGTAAGAGGACTGCCACTATTCCAAGATTGGATTGGCAAAATGAAGCTTGTTCGTGACCGCACAGTCCTTGCAATATCAAAGCAACAGATAAAAAAATAAAAATAACAACAAACAAACCAAAAAACAACAACAAACAAACAAATAAAAAAAAACCAAAAACCCGTATTCGAAATCCAGTTGACAAACTTGTTTTTATGTCATAGTCTGCATCTGCACATGTGTGCAGGTGTTCATGCGTATTGCATCGCAACCATGTGTACGTACATGTGTTCTTACCATCTCTCCATACAGACCACCAAGGCAAGTACAAAGCTATACAGCCAAGAGCCATAAAACCATATTGCGTAATGTGTATTCAGTTCAAAGAGCGTGCATGTTCATGTAAAGTACGTAATTCTACAGTATTGTTCTGCTGGCTAACGCTTGGAGAGGAAAGGGAAATGCGATGGACTGAAATATGCAATACATTTAGTCTAATTCAGTCAAACAAGTGTACACTAGATTAAAAGTTGGGCACAAATTTAGAGGGTCACCAAAAATAAAAATGCAGACAGTGGTCTCAAATTTTGTTCGTTAATAAGAACCAAAATTGTTCTGAATGTACAATTTAAATATGACTTCACTTGACTGAAATTTTAAACGGAGTGCTTTCATAATCAGGTTAGGTCAGGTCATAGGGTTTAACGTGCTCATTCAGAGCAAGCTGTTTTAGCGCACGCCTGTCGTGGGCACAGGTGCCGGCCTCAGCTGGCTCCTCCGTCCAGGACAGGAAAGGGTTGGGGTGGGTGGGAGAGGGACTGTCTGCACTGGCAGGTGTAAGAGAGTAGCACGTCCAATCGGTAGCAGGTGGAGGTGGTCTTGGTGCTATGGCATTTGGAATATCCCGTAGAGTTAAGCCAAATTGATTGTAGGAAATTTGACGCATTTTCGAACGGTCCGCCTAAATAGAAATGGGGAGCTATATATATTTTTGAACTTAGTATGCCGAGAGTAGCTCGTTACTGGGACCTAGTTGGTGTTGAGATGTCTCCCAAGGTTGCCGATAGTGGCCCTTAAAAGAGCCTGATCTGTTCAGAAAAGGAAATATTCACTTGGTTTCACACACACACACACACACACACACACACACACACACACACACACACACACACACCGATTGCCACATTCAGTAAAAATTGTAGGCATTAGGACAAATATTGTTAAAATTGCAACTGATTCAAAATTGTAAGTACAAAAATGCTAAATAAATTTAACAATAAAAGTGTACACAATATTTCAACTCAATATCTTGAGGCATCGGTTGAGTGCTCGCTTGCGGTGCTTGGGTCGTAAGATCGAACTACATCGGTGTATCCATTCACCTGATTGGGTTTTTTCTCGTTCCAACTAGTGCACCACATCTGGTCAAAGGCTGTCATATGTGTTTTCCTGTCTGTGGGAAAGAGCACAAAAAAAGATCCCTTGCTGGATTATAAAAAACATGTAGCGGGGTTTCCTCTGATGACAACGTGGTGTTTGACATCCAATAGCATATGATCAATGTATTCTAGTGGTGTCATTAAACAATATACTTTAACTTCTAACAATATAAAGTACAGATAAATGTTCATAAAAGGTAAATTTTTAAAGAACACCACAGTAAAAACTAGTAATATAAACAAATATTATGTACCGGCTTCGATGGCGTCGTGGTTAGGCCATCGGTCTACAGGCTGGTAGGTACTGGGTTCGGATCCCAGTCAAGGCATGGGATTTTTAATCCAGATACCGACTCCAAACCCTGAGTGAGTGCTCCGCAAGGCTCAATGGGTAGGTGTAAACCACTTGCACCGACCAGTGATCCGTAACTGGTTCAACAAAGGCCATCGTGTGTGCTATCCTGTCTGTGGGAAGCGCAAATAAAAGATCCCTTACTGCCTATCGTAAAAAAGAGTAGCCTATGTGGCGCCAGCGGGTTTCCTCTAAAAAAAAAAAAAAAAGTGTCAGAATGACCATATGTTTGACGTCCAATAGCCGATAAGATAAAACAATCAATGTGCTCTAGTGGCGTCGTTAAATAAAACAAACAAACTTTATAAATATTATGTTGTAACACGAAAATAACTGCGATTTGGCTTAGATGATAAAACGTTCTCAATTTCATGTCGGCTTTTTCTTTGACCTACAAGCCCAAATCAAAACTAAAACAATGTCTATTTCTCAAGCAGCTCGTGCGTCTTGTATCAGGAACAGTTCTAACAGATTGTCTGGGTCACCATAATGGATTAAGTACTAGCCAGTGCGCTGTTCGACGATTAGTCTTCGCAATAATTATTATCTTTTGGATATAAATTAATACTAAGTACATTTTTAGGGGTGATTTTAAAAAGTCAATGCAATAATTTGAATAAACAAAATCATGGGCTCCGTTTGTTTTGATGTATGAGTATGGTCTAATCGTGTGTGTGTGTGTGTGTGTGTGTGTGTGTGTGTATGTATGATCAGATGACGTCACACTGTTGCAGCATGCCACCTTCATTGTATGTGACAATCGGTTGAATCGACCGTTGCCAAGTATGCAAATCGGGCCAGTTGTTCAAAAAATTAATCACTGTGTAACCATTAGTTAAGAGATAAGAGAAATTATTAAAACCAAATATTAAATGACTTCAAAGACGATCAAAATGCCAAAGGATAAACTAGGAGCAGTATTGTACTTGGAGTAAGGTGAGGAAAGTTCTTTACTTATATCGTTATTTATATGTTTACATGTTTATAGTAGAAAATTAGAAAGTATTAGAAAACATTTTTGTGTTAAGGTGAAAAACAAAATAAGTAATTTCGATATAAAATTTTGAAAGGAGGTCTAAAAGTTTAAAGTCCAATCTATGTGTCCTGAAAAAGGTTGACGCCTACGGCGAGCTGATGAGGGGTCCGGTGGTCAAGTTCGGGACTTCGTGCTTCCTGTCCATAATAGCTGGTATGACCTGGTGGTAGCCGGCGCCGAAGATAGCCTTGATGATCCTGTGGATGGTCTGGCTATCCATCTCTCGTAGCAGGATCGCTTGTCGGTAGCAGTCTCGGCGCCGGTGGGTCACAACGAGTCCCGAGTGGCCCTCCTTGGTCCGGAGATAGTGTAGTTCGTACTCGGTACCATCCTGCAGTGGTCTCCAGGCCTGGTTGAGGAACTTCCCCATCAGCTTGCCGGGGTCGGTGGTGTCCCCCTGCACGCAATGCCGGAACGCTGGCTTGATCTTCTTGACTTGAAGCTTCCATGCGTCTTCCGGCTGTGGACATGATGGATGTTACCGCGCCTGCCAACAATAAACAAACCAGCACGGACGGGAATGAAGCTACCGCGTCCGCCGTGACAGCTGTCAAAAAAACGAATCAGCAGGCCACGGCGAGCCGACTCTCTACCCGTCCAAAAAACTACTTACCCTCAAGAGCAACAATGCTAAAAAGACTAACTAGCCAGAAAAACAAAACACCAACCAAAAACGAAAAAAACGCCATCAACTTCCTAAAAATAAATCAACCCAAAACGGCTAAACCAACAATAAAACCTAAAACCAACAAACCAGCTGGAGTAACCACCAAAAAAATAGATAATAATCCTACCACCCATGCCACCAAAGCCATACCTTCTCTACTATCAATCTCTTTCTCCAAGGCCACGCCCCCACCGTCGCTCACCCCTGCCTCTGCCACCATTACCATCCAAAAATCCACTTCTACCCCCCCCCCCCCCCCCCCCCTCCGATACCACCACCTATCCTGCTCTCACTGCCACCCCTATCACCAACTCCCAAAAAACCACCTCTAAGCCCCTCCCTTCCACCACCACCATCGACTCTACCCCCACTTCCACCCCAACCCAAATCCCTAAAAATACCAATTCAAACACCCAAACTACCACCCCTACCACCCCGCCAAACCACTGCACCCCCACCCCTCCCCCCCCCCCCCCCAACCCAACCCGAACTACCTACATGTCAGTCAAACAAAACCAATGATAAATGGCTAGTAAAACTCCACCCACTCCCACCCCAAGAAACTACCAAGCAAGCCCTCCAAGCCGGAAACCCACAAATAAAGATAGACGAAGTAAATACCTGGACTAATGGTTACCTGCTAATAACAACAGCAGTAACAAACAGCAACAAAATATACATTCTCGGCCGCCGTTATCTTCTCCAACCTTATGAAATTAAACCTTCCAAATGCCACCACTGTCAACAATGGGGCCATGGAGCCAACAAATGCCGGCATCACAGAGAGCTCCCAACATGCTACAGATGTGGACAGAAACACCCAAGAAGCTCCCTAAACTCGCCGTGCACCAGGCCCATACAATGTCCAAACTGCCTAAGCCGGCACATGGCCCACGACAACCAGTGCCACCACTATCAGAAAGCACTAAGGCAACTAAACAATAGAAAAAACCTAGCAACCCAACAAAGTCAAACTTTCTCACAGTCTAAACCAATAGCAGCAAACATAACCTACGCCGATGTAGTCAAAACTAAAGAACAAAACCAGGTTAGCGAACTTAAAACCATAATAGAAAAACTAGTGGTAGAAATGTCAGAAATTAAAAACCTAAAAAAACAAAATTAAATCTAAAATAACCAAAATCTAAACTTAACTACGGGACGGAATATGGGAGACAAGTCTCCCCCCCCCCCCCCACCCACCCACCCACCCCACATATAACAACAACCAAGGGGAAAAGGGCCTTAGCGTTCTCCAATGGAACGCTAAAGGCCTCCACTCAATGGGACATGGTGCCGAACTCATTCAACTTATTAGCACCAATAACATCAAGCCAGATATTATATGCATACAAGAAACTTGGCTAGGAAATGGCTCTTTAAAAAAAAATAATAATAATAAAATAACAACTAAAAAATTCAAAATCCCAGGCTACACAACCTACTACAAAAACAGGGAAAATAGCACTAGAGGTGGAATAGCCACACTCATTAAGAGTACCATACCTCGTAGCGAAATTAAATACGAAGCGTTAAATGCCAACCTGGAAGTCCTAGGACTTACTGTATTAAATAATAAGATGCCTATAGACGTCATCAATGTATATAGCCCACCGGGAACAGCCCATAAACAGCTAACTATAAACGATTACAATAAACTTATAAAACCAAATAATAACCTAATCCTAGTAGGAGACTTCAACAGCCATAACCCACTGTGGGGAGGTCAGCACTCCGACACACAAGGAGACATACTGGAAGAATTCATTAACATAAACAACCTAGTATGTCTCAACGATGGCAGCACCACCTACTACCACGACCAACTGTCAACCTCATCTGCCATCGATCTTACTATAACCTCTAATAATATAGGGGCAAATGCCCAATGGGAGGTACTAGATACTCTAAACAGCGACCACCTACCCATCTTAACCAACTATAAAAGTAATGTAGAATATACCGAACAAGAAAAATTCATACCGAAATTCAAATTTAGTAAAGCCAACTGGGCAGGCTTTACAGGCGAATGCAGCAAAATTAAACTAGAAGCTAATATAGATATTGACGAAGCTACCACTAAAATCACCAACAAAATAATTAAAATAGCGGAAAATAATATACCCAAAACCAAACAACCTAAAAAAAAATACACCTGTCAGTTAGTGGACGGACGAAATTAAAACAAAATGCGGCTTCAAAAACAGGATGCGAAAACTCTTTAAAAAAACAGGTAAACCAGAATACCACACCAAATATAAAATAGCAAAAAATTAAATAGGCAAACTAATTATTGAAGCTAAACAGACCAGCTGGCAGACATTCTGCGGGGAAATTAATAACAGAACATCTATTAGAGAAATGTGGAAAAAAGTTCAAGCTATACAAGGACAACGCACGATCGCTACAGTCCTCCAAAAAAATAAAATAGTTACCACAAATAAACAAAAAGCCGATCTCCTAAGTAAAACATTTAGTAAAAATAGCAGTAATGAAAACTTCCCTAAACAATTTTTTGATAAACTTAAGAAAGATAACACCTTACCAACAAATGATACTATGATGGATAAACAACCTAACACGGATAATCTAGAATTTAATAAACCACTAACATTAATAGAACTAAAAGCGGCCATTAAAGCCAAAAAAAGCACCGCCACAGGGCCGGATCAAATCAGCTATACTCTACTAAAACATATGCCAGATGTAACCCTAGAGGTAGTGTTATCGCTCTATAACAGAATCTGGGAGGAGGGCCAAATGCCCACGGCATGGAAGCATGCAGAGTTTTTCAGCCTCCCAAAGGCGGGAAAGGACCACTCCCTCCCGGGGAGTTATAGACCGATAACACTCACATCGCACATGTGCAAAACGCTAAAAACCATTATTAATAAAAGACTAAACAACTACCTACTAGAGAATAAACTAATTACAAACGTACAAAGTGGATTTAGATCTAAACACTCAACAATAGATCAAATAGTCAGACTCCAAAATAGCATAAACGATGCCTTCCGCAAATCCAACAAAGTTCTAGCAATCTTTATAGATATTGAAAAAGCATTCGATATGGTATGGCGCCAAGGCCTACTCAATAAACTAAAAACTAACGGTATTAAAGGCAATATGTTCAACTTCATTAATAACTTTATTCACAACTGATCAATATCAGTCAGAGTAAATGGACACTACTCGCATAAAACCGAAATAATAAATGGTATCCCACAAGGCTCGGTCCTATCACCAACTTTATTTAACATATTTATTAACGACATAAACAAAGCACTTAATGCTAAAAGCAAAATTAAATCAACCACTCCGTTAAATACAGCACTGTTCGCCGACGACTGTGCCATTTGGCGCACAGGCAAAGTGATCAAAAATCTATTTAGCCTAATGCAAAATGATATGAATAAACTAAATAAGTGGGCCCAGGACTGGGGCATTAAACTATCAGAAACCAAAACAGTCTGTACACTATTTAATAAAGTCAACTCAGCAGATAACCTCTAAATAAACTCAAATAATAAACCAATCCCAAGAGTCAAAACATTTAAATTCCTAGGGGTCACATTCGACTCAAAACTAACCTTCAGTGACCATATAAACAATATTGTCAGACAATCTAAAAATACTCTAAACCTACTAAGAGCAATCTCAGGCACCAGTTGGGGGGCGCAAACGGAAGCAATGCTTATGGTTTACAAAGCATGTATACTCTCCAGGATAGACTATGGAGCCCAAGCTTACAGCTGCGCCGACCCAAAACTTCTGCAAAAACTAGACGTTATCCAAAACCAAGCACTTAGAACAATAGCTAAAGTTCCACCCAATACCAAAGCCTAGAAGTAGAATTTAATGTCATGCCACTTAAATACCGCCGCATAATTCAACATCTCAACTACCACCTTAAAATCCATTCGCTTAAGTTAGATCACCCAGTTCAGGAACTTACTCCTATAATAACTAAACCAGGACTAGAATTTAAAAACAATTAAAAACTCAATGATTCATTTTCCACTAGGGCTAGTAAACTAGAAATAGAGGTAGGAATTGATAATATACCAGTGGCTCTATATCATATCAATCAGCCTATGGAATGCAACACTCCATATCTAATTAAAAAAGCCACAGACGAAACACCCTTTCCACCATTTAAAAAAGTCCTGTTTGAAGCCGCAGCCAACGAAAATTACCCCGAGCACATCCATATCTACACGGATGGCTAAAAAAAACCCCAGATAATGGTAGGGTTGGCTTCGCAATGTCGAAGAAAAGATATCTAAACACTCCAAACTTGTTAAATACGCCAGGCTGTCAGACAATCTATCAGTCTACACAGCAGAACTGACAGCCATCTACGAGGCACTAATCTGGATTAAAAATAAACGATACCCTAAAAGTGTTATTTTCTCAGATAGTCTTAGCTCCATCCAATCTCTCCAAACTAACAAATCTACCAGGCCAGACATCTTATCAGCTATCCACAATAAACTCCACGAACTAAACCAACTTAACCTAACAGTAGTATTCGAATGGGTCCCAGCTCATGTAGGGATAATTGGCAACGAAGTAGCTGACTATGGAGCCAAAACTGCACTCTCAATCACCAGTACAATTACTGCACTACCACTAGGAATAACAGAGTTAATGTCAAAAGCAAAAAAAACACTACATAAATCAATGCCAAGCAAACTGGGACCTTACAAATAATACATGGCACTATAACATCAAGCCACTAGTCAACTCAATAAGACCTAAACACCAAAACACTTATGTGGATAAACTAATCACTAAATTACGTCTAGGTAAATCTTCACAACTCAACAGCTGCTCCTTTACCAAACTAAACCCAGAATGTGAGTGGCACCCGGGAAGATATGAAACACTATCTCCTGGATTGCACGCTACATACCACTCAGAGAAAACTATTGATAGAATCAATAACCGAAGCCAACCATAATAAACAAATCACGCCTAACGTCCTACTAAACCCGGATAAATATCTAAAACATAAAACCTTCAAAGCAGTCTATCTATTCGTCCAGTCCACCAAACCAAAGCTATAAATAGACCAACAACAGGAACTCATAACCTTTCACTAGTACGCCCCTAAGAAGGAACTGCAACCAATTCGAACTCTACTAGATGCTTTCCAACCTGGGGGCCAAAGGTGAACAGGTAAAAATAAGACCTACTATAGTGCTAATAAAGTATTTATAGGGATTACTCAAAACCACCCACTTGTAAGCCCCTACATAAGAGCTGCAACCACTATTGAACTCGGACCCGATGCACTCTAATGCAGGTGGCCAAAGGTGGGTTGGTAGCGAATATCCTAAAAATAACATTGAATAACCAAACAAGTCAACCAGGATAGGAACTCTAATTACCACTTTCTCTTTTTACAGCACGCTCATTCATCCAAACCAGCTAACCATGATCCAGGAAAAACCACATGTATATATCGCAGTTATTTTACCTAACTAAACTGGGTGTGTCGTTTGAATGTGTGACTGTGGCAAGATTGTTCATTAATAATAAATTAACTATGCAAGCAATAGGCTTTTTAACCAATACATACACTATAAGGGCTTGCCCTTTAAATTAGATACCTAGATTAGTCTAATTCCCCCCCCCCCCCCCCCCCGTCATTGTGTTAAATGCTACACAAAGATGGAGGGGGAGGGGTGGTCGTGAAGACCGTTGGAATCATTAGAGTAGGGACGTAAGACAATAAGTACAACCTTAACACCAACCTAGGACTACATACAGACTACACGCTCACCGCAACAGTACACAGGATGCATTGACTAATGATAACAATGCATCCGCCCCCCATTTAATGGCCCAGCACGTGCTCTAATAAGGAACCGGACAAAAGAATACCGGTTCCGAGTACACAATTGCAATGCACCCGGGGGAGGCCGAACAAAAAAATATCAGCCTCCCCCAACCAATCCCCAAATACTTGCTGCTGGAAACTTGTACTTGGTGTCACTAAGGAGGAAGCGGAGGACCATGCCAACATCAGCACGTCGACCACCCCGGAACAAAACGCCTTGCCTACCAGTGTGTACACAATTGCACGAGTCTCCTCTAGGTTGTCATGCCACGACCAGAAGAGGTCAGGTCCTTATAAGGACCCTACGGACAACCTAGGGAGACAACCAGCATCACGAAGGTCTATAATTAACGAGGTACTCTCGACCCACTAACGAGCTATTCTCGATTCAAAACCTATACTAGCTCGCACATTTACCTTTCGACCGACCGTTCAAAATTGCGCCAAATTTCCTCAACAAAAATACGCACCTTTTCTCTTTGGCATTAACAGCTCCATTCAAATTCCATAGCACCACCACCACCCCTCCCGCCTGCTACCGATTCAATCGGGCTGCTGGTGCTCCCTTGCACCTTGCCAGCGTAGGCGGTCCCTCCTCCCCCCCCCCCCCCCCCCCCCACCTTTCCTGTCATGGACGGAGGAGCCGGCCAAGGCCGGCTCTTGTGCCCACTACAGGCGTGCGCAACAACAGCTTGTTCTGAATGTGCACGTAAAACCCTATGACCTGGCCTGACCTGACTTCAAAGAATAATTGAAAAATATATTAAAATTTGACTTAGAACAGCATAATAAAAAATATATTAGGTAGGCCCCTGCGAAGCTTCGTATATTCGATTCGATTCGAAATCGTCGCGAAGCTTCGATTCGATTCGATTCGATTTGTGTGTATTCGGAATTTCGAATATTGCAGTGTACGGACAACAGACCTCTTTCACATTCCCATTGCGCATGTGCGCGAAGTGTACCGTCCCTTGCCGAATTGGACGGTATCAAGGCTATATACAAATTGGGGGGCATGATCGACAGTTATCATGAGCGTCGTGAGTAGCTTCGTAGGAGCTGTGAATCTCTAGCGACTAACGTACATATTTCGTATAAGATGTTAAAATGGCTGCGAAAAACGGTCTACTTAAAGTTTACATCGGAATTGTTTAAGACCAAAAGCAGGAAACATTAACTTAGACGAAGTCTCTGGAGCTGCCTGTCAAGGGTATTTTAACAGCGCAAAATTAAAAGATTCATACAATAAAATTAACTTTAGTGGAATGTGTTTGCTACTTTTGACAATTAGAATTATAGTTAATTATTCACGCGGATTTACCACAATCTGATTAAAATTAGCTCTACTGGTCTCACCAGTAGATCTAACAGCATTGCATGGACTCCCATGTCCAGGTGACATTTCATCTATAAATAACAATTTAAATATCGACCAATTACACTTCACCTTTTATAACGTTATTCGGGAGCATACACATTCTAAAAATATCGGTCGAGACTATTTATGCAATAGGCGAACTTGTTGGTCTATTTCAACATTGAAAAAACGGGGAAAAAGTGCAGTAATAAATCTGGATTGTATACTAGCATAAACAGATTTTATGTCTATACCATCACGTTTTTTGTTTGTTTTTTCGTCTTGAAACGAATTTTATATAAAATTTTATATTAAAATTAGTTTGCGGCATACTTCGTAATTCACCCGAATCATTTCGTATACTCTCGGCATAATCTCGAATGTTTTAAAATTCTTTTCAAGTCAATGGCATGATTTTGCAAGTAAGGTTTTGATTGGTCGAATGAAAGGTCAACTGGACATGAGCTCCAACGCGCTGCTGTTAGATCCACATGTAATAGTGGAGCTAATTTTAATTAGATTGGGATTTACCAGTGATGTTTAATTCTCCACATTTATCAGTATTTAAAATATAATAAAATATGCCTCTCCTTCCCCCTAAACACCCCCCCCCCCCCCACCAACAAAATCCCTAACTCACATAGACCTTGATCACAGTTCCATTTTCCCCTTATCGTTTTATTAAAGGGACATTCCTGAGTTTGCTGCAAGTTTTAACATAGACTTTTTAACGAGTGTAATTACATATCAAATATATTTTTCTGCATATAAAATATTAGTGGATGTATATTAAATGTGTTTCTGATCGTTCTAATATTTGTACTAGGTTCCTAAAACGTATTTTTTCGTACGTACGTAATTATTTAAAGACGAAATCCAGTTTGGGCTTTTTACAAATATTAAGACGATCAGAAACACATTGAATATACAGACACTGATATTCTAAACAAGAAAATATATTTAATATGAAAGTTTAATCGTAGAAATATTTTGTTAGAAACATCTTACAATGCAGCAAACTCGGGAATGTCCCTTTAAAAAAAGACAGTCGTACAACTACTAATCAGTGTTACATGTCTGTCCACGAATTATTTATTTATTTATTTATTTATTTACTGATTTATTTATCTTATTTTATTTATTATTTTATTTTCACTATCATTTATATCAGATACATACAACTTCACTTGAAATAATAGCTGATATTTACGAAGTTTTAAAACATATATGAGCTGTCAAACCTATAACTTAGCATGACGTTAGAAACCGAGTAAACGCGGCTGTTTGCGTTGTTTGTTTTGGAGAATTTAGAAGATGACATCTTCTTCTTTACATGAAGATCAGCTTGAAGGAAACATATATCTGTATGTACAATAGTGTTTGGTTACTACTTTGTATTTTGTACCGGAGAACATTGGTCGAGATCGTTAGCGATACCATCAGTACTTTGATACACATTTACAAGCATAAGGAGAAGTCCTATATATATCAATATGGTATGCAAGTATCACACGATTTTATAACGTACCTGATTATACATAACAAAGTTCAGCAACTTTTCCAAAGTGGTAGACCCATGCAACCCGATACGATCCTAATTTGATCTTTGGTCTAACTTATGAATATTGTATATAACTTTAGGCCCGTAACCAGCATGATTAATGATTAGCGGGGTGGGGGGATCGAAACGGAACTCATCAAACGCGAGCGACGATGGCGCGGAGCCGTAGACGGGGGGGGGGGGGGGATGTTTCCCCAGGTATATATATAACCCCTTGCCAAACAATGAGATGACGCCGGTTACACTCGAGAATAATACACGAACTTTTGTTGCGAAATATACGTTTGGTATGCATGTAAAATGGACTGGTCACAGAGCCACGACAAGAAACCGTTTGTTTTCAGTCGTACCAATGTATTTATAATAAATGATACATGGCATACTTCTCACATCCCAGAAACAGGATAGCATACACGACGTCCTTTGATGGATCCTTGGTTGGGACGATAAATAATCAAACGGGCCCACTGAGGAGGATCGAACCTTCAGCAAATGGAACCTCAGACAGACGTTCTTGCTACGTTATCCCGGTCATTTGGGGACAAGGACATTTATATGTAAAATCCAAAGAAAAAAAATTCATTTGAGCGGAACTCGCAATCCTGCGTGGGGGGGGGGGGGATTGCCTGATACCCCGATCCCCCCCCCCCCCCCCCCCCCCCCCGGCTACGGGCCTGACATGGTACTTAATATGTTTGCTTCAAACATTCAAACGAAGTATCTTATGACTGGTACCTTATGACTGCGCATAATAAACCCTCATGAGTTTATAATAAAGAGACCATCCTGAGTTTGTAGCTATATTATCAAGCTGTCGGCTAGTCTAATATGTTATAGGCTAAATAAAACTTACATCTTCCTTAGGTTACATAATCGTGCTTCGAATTTAAATAGCTGTATATGCAATACAGTTACATTTCTGACCATTCTCAGGTCGGTAGCAACCGAGACGTCGGGGGGGGGGGGGGACGTCGGAGGGGGGGGGGGGGGGGGGGGGGGGGGGACTATAGCCCCACTTTTATAAACCAGGTTTAAAATATGGCTTTTGTCCCCCCCCCCCCCCTTACAGATTGTGCTCCCTCCCCTTCCCCAACTCCAGATATCGTTCCTACGGGCCTGATTCTAATGTTTTATATACCATAGCTCAAATTTCATATGTATCGTTTAATTTTATTCCAAATACCGAACAAAATTTTAAATAACTTGGTAAAAAGAAATCCCGACAAGAATCCTGAATGTAATCTGTATAATGCTTTATAAATATTTAAATCATGTTAAATACAATAAATATCTGCATACATACACGCGCGCACACATTAAAGGGACACACTCTAGTTACGTTTATTTGTTAACCATTACGGCGTTGTTTTTCGCTATTAAACCCCATTTTTCACAAATAAAATTGCACTTTACTTACATTTTATTATTTAGAATACACATTTCCATTCACCTGAAGTGCTTTTTGATAATCCTGATGTTTGTAAAACCACGAAATGGATTTTTTGAATTTTTTTACAAAACGTGTTGTCGAGAAAAAACCGTTAAGCAAGCGAGGTCCAATCTATTTTTAGAGGGGATATTTCCATTTCAATGTCACAGACGTTGGTATATCACATGACCGTTATCATTTTGGTTCGGTTTGTTTTCTTGTGCACGGTTCGCGCAATCAACATCCGATTTGTTGTTGTTCATTTGTGAGATTTTTCTTCACAGTTCGTGAACATTTTCAGTAACAATAAAGTTCAGACAAGTAAGTGTCTCAATACAAAACGTTACAAACCCTTAACACCAATAATTTTGCTGGAGAGGGGATACAACCAGGACAGAACAGTTGGAACATGTCCAGGAGACGTGAAACGAACGCACCCCAAGTCTGTGAAATTTGTCGTGACGTAGGCATTGTTGTGCTTCTACCGGTGACATCAGAATACTAACTTTCAAAATTATTTCAAGCAATTGGGACATGGGGATTCCCATGGTATTTATCGATATAAAACCTGCTTTTTCACTCCATTTGATAAAAACGTGATCTAAGTGTGTTACAGGTTTGTAGATTAACCAAATTATAATTTATTTTCGCTGGATGGAACTAGGGTGTGCGGCTTTAATATTATTTCAGCCTATATCCGATATTTATTGCGTACGAATCCGAACCGATGGTTTGTCAGGTGTTAACAACCAAATATTTTTTATTTCGTGATAAGCAATAATTCACAAATGTCTCCAATAAGTCTTGTTGGATGTCGACAGTTCCCTACTGATAGAATAGTTAATCATGGAGATATTCACATTCCTATTGCGTGGCCTTCCCATTGTCTATGCCCCCCCCCCCCCCCCCCCCCGCAACTTGTCCACAGGTCTATTTTTGCGAGATCTCGCGTGAGTTTGCGGTTTGCGTCCTCAAGTTACCCCGCAACGGGCACATGCGCAGTGGAATGTGAAAGAGGTCTATTGGAAAATGAGGGACAAACTATATGGCCAACTGTTAACATTAATAAACAATAAACAAAGTGGAAGACAAAGCAGGGTCACGTGAAGTCTTTCCCACTCCTGGCTACAGTCGCGAGAGACACACTCGGCATTCAAGCTACTAACTTCTCTTCAGAAAGGGTGAATTCCACAGGCACAACCGTTATAACCGCCAAACGACACTCTCTGTCTCGCCAACATGCAGAGACACTCATATGGGGATATAAAAACGCTGATCTTATCCTATCCACACTGAATCGATAATTAAGTCGGTCAATAAACATTGCTTGACTTGAATTTTTAGGATTCTGTTTTTGTATGTACGAAGAATATCCACTGGTATTTAGTTTTGATCTCCGATTGGTGATGAGAGTTAATTTTCACTTGAATTATTTTGTGATCTAATTAAAAGCCAATAAATGATCACTTCCAAGATATTATCTCGTGTTAGTTCAACTGTTCAACCTATGTACACATTAGTGAAGCAAATAGTCACGAGATCCTACATTTACAATTCTGTAAACGTATTTTAGGCGTGAAAAGGAGCACTACTAATATGATGGTCTATTTTGAACTAGGTAGATCACCTTTGTACATAAGTAGGAACATCCGTATGGTTAAATATTGGATAAATTTGTTGAATACATATAACTGTATTTTGAAAGAGTGTTATAACACCCTATATGACGAGTGCATAAGAAAACCACGTTCTGTTAACTGGGTTAGTCAAATAAGTAAAGTTGTTTTATTTAACGACGCCGCTAGAGCACATTGATTTTTTATCTTATCATCGGCTATTGGACGTCAAACATATGGTCATTCTGACACTGTTTTTAGAGGAAACCCGCTGTCGCCACATAGGCTACTCTTTTACGACAGGCAGCAAGGGATATTTTATTTGCGCTTCCCACAGGCAGGATAGCACAAACCATGGCCTTTGTTGAACCAGTTATGGATCACTGGTCGGTGCAAGTGGTTTACACCTACCCATTAAGCCTTGCGGAGCACTCACTCAGGGTTTGGAGTCGGTATCTGGATTAAAAATCCCATGCCTCGACTGGGATCCGAACCCAGTACCTACCAGCCTGTAGACCGATGGCCTGCCACAACGCCACCGAGGCCGGTAGAGTGAAATAAGAGACCTGCCTCTCACTAATGGTTTTGGTCACATATGGTATAATCAAAATGTTGAAAATCGCAATACATTTATATCACTATTCAAACAGAGAATGACTGATCAATTTATCCAATCTATGTATGCTGTATTCAACAATTCTCCAAAATGTCTGTTATACAAATTCGTTGTTAATAATTATTGCTTACAACCTTATCTTCAGAAACCTATTGCGTTGAAATACAAACATATTTTAAGTAAATACAGATTATCTTCCCATAATCTCTTTATAGAAACGGGCAGATACCACAATATTGACAGGAATAATAGAATTTGTCGTCTATGCAATATGAATGTTGTAGAAGACGAATATCACTTTGTTCTAGTGTGTCCTTTTTTCAGTAACATAAGAGATAAATATATTAAACCTTTTTATTACAATAAACCATCAACATTTAAATTAACGCAACTACTGTCCAGCGACAATTCAAAACAGCTAATTAAATTGTGTAAGTATTTGAAAACTGCTACCACGCATTGAACAGACAACATTGATACATGACATATGTTATTATTGTATATTATTGCTATGCATGCATTACCCATTTACTATAGAATTTTATCGGTTGTAACCCGATGCTACATACCATTCCCCGCAGTGTGCACATTATATTATTTTATATATAAATATGTATGTATGCCTACAAAATGTATATTTTTTGGCAAAAATTAAATGTGTGTTTACAATTAGTACTGGTTTTCTATTTAGGGCGCTTTATTATTTAAACTTCAACCTTGTGTAATCATGTTAATCACCGTACGTACTCCCAGTGCAGTGGATATTTATATTGTCTTTCTAATTTCCTTCACTGAGCTGAATATTCCTTCGTGAATTGCATCTGATACACTTGATTATTCTCCAAGGTATTCGAGATTCGAAATTCGATTCGATTCGAACATTTTCGAATATTCGATTCGAACGGAAAATTGAGATTCGCAGGGCCCTAATATTAGGCTAACCCAGCAGTGGCGTAGGAAGCTGCCAAAAGGGCGGGAGGAGCACACACACCTATATATATATATATATATATATATATATATATATATATATATATTTATCATATATATATTTATCATATATATATATATATATTTATCATATAATATCTTACATTTTCAGTGCAATCAAAGTATGTGATATTTTTCAGATCACATACTTTAAGAATTTGATAACTTTGCTAATTAGATGTAAATTAGTCGAGGTCTCGGCACTAGGTTTATTGACATTTAAGCAAACGTACTTGGGTGACACTCCATGATTGACGTATGCATTCATAGTCATCAAATAGAAACATTTCAATGGCAATTTGACACTGAAAGCTGTCCAGCGTTCAGAAAACGAAACACGTTAGGCATAACTTTATTTTGATGTAAGGACATCCAAAATGACGTCATTCGAGTATGACGTCATTTCCATTCACAAATACACCGCGCCACATATTCTTACGTCATTTGAATATCTACTAATGGCGGAACGGAATTAAGGTTGCGTGTACAGTTTACAAAAACACGTTGTATTAAGCTTGAGCTTATATGATAAAGAGATTATTACCCTCGTGTATTTCGGTATTGTCAATATCGTATATTAGGAATAAAAAGAATGTATTATGCTCGACAGAGGCTCGCATAATACAATTTTTATTCCTAATATATATGATATTGACGATACCGAAAAACACTGGTAATAACCTCCCTCCCTCTCTCTCTCTCTCTCTCTCTCTCTCTCTCTCTCTCTCTCTCTCTCTCTCTCTCTCTCTCTCTCTCTCTCTCTCTCTCTCTCTCTCTCTCTCTCTCTCTCTCTCTCTCTCTCTATATATATATATATATATGCATATGCATATGCATATGCATGGATCATCAAAGGGGAGAAACAGAAACTTGGATTCTGTTCCAAGTTTCGTGCAGGGCCGTATTATCCACAAGGCTGACTACGCTGAAGCCTAGGAGCCCGTCAATTTTAATTTATTTCTTCTTTTTTGTTTTTAATTAATTTAATTATTTATTTTTCTTCTTCTTCTTCTTCTTTTTTTTTTTTTTTTTTTTTGCTGAGACACTGTAATGGGGTGAAAGATTGAAGTACCGGAAGGGGCTCGAAGTACCTTTTAAAACCTTGTGGCCCGACCATGGTTCGTGTAATTCACTACAATACCGTTCGCTGGTATAATGCATTCTAAACAAAATAATATGCTGATGGACACTGCTTGTGGTTCTATCGAATACTAAATGTAATTCCAGTGAATTGCTGCAAGTTGTACTTTCCAGGAAAAAGTTTCTATTTTCAGTTAAGTTTCCCATAAATTAATCACAGACAATTTCCAATAGAGTCATAGGGTTTTACCTGCACATTCAGAACAAGATGTAGTGCACGCCTGTTATGGGCGCAGGTGCCTCGGCCCAGGAAAGGAAAATGGTTGTGGTGGGTGGAAGAGGGGGCAATTTTGATGCTATTGCATTTTGAATATTCCGTTAGAGAAAAATTGCACAAGTTCTTGAAGGAAAAAAAAAAGACACCTCTAGAGCACATTGATTATTAATCATCGGCTATTGGATGTCAAACATTTGGTAATTCTGACTCGAAGTCAATAAAGGAAACCTGCGACATTTTCTTAATGCAGCAAGGGATCTTTCATATGCACTTTCCCACAGACAAGAACGCACATACCACGGCCTTTGACCAGTTGTGGTGCACTGGTTGGAACGAGAAAAACCTCAGTTGAACGGATCCATTGAGGTGGTTCGATCCTGCGACGCAAGCACCTCAAGCGAGCGCTCAATTGACTGAGCTAAATCCCGCCCCTTCTTGAAGGAATTTTAGCGCATTTTAGAACGGTTCACCTCGGGGTGAGGGTAGAAATAGAACCTGTAACTCACTTTGGTTAAAAAGAAAAGAAAAAAAGTCCCCTCCTCCGATTACATGCCATATAAATGATGTTTAGACTTTCTTGTCTCTTTTTTTGTTAATTCAAGATGTCTGTGGGTGCATTCTGGGATATTTAATTTCATTATTGAGGTGGGGTTAAATTCTTTAACCATTAAATGCGTTTTTGGTTAATATATCTTGATAATTTTATTTTATTCTACAAATGCATAGTATATGTCAGACACTACTATAACGGTCTTTCTTCTTTGTCTTCTTATTATTTGGCTTTGAACTTACTGTATTAAATACCTGAAAAAGAGAAAGAAATCTAAAGACAGTCCAAATATCATAAATTAAAAACAAAGTAAATTATGTGTGGATGAAACCAATCTTCATCATCTCATTTATTTTTTACTTTATTGATTGATTGATTGACCGATTTTTCTAGGAAGATAGGACAATTTACTGACATCATTGCTGATAGATCGCAACAATAAATAACATCCAGGCGCGAATATAAGTAGGTTTTTTTTTTTAGTTTATTAAGGGGATAGGGGCAATCTAAATCCGTGCCTAGACTTTATAAAAGCAGAGTATACATCTAAAATTTCAGTTGCTATATGTAGTACCGTAGCGTCATCTTCCATGTATATATTTACCTTCGGGTGTTGATTTTTTATTATTACTTTTTTTTCTTTTTTTTTTTTCTTTTTTTTACCAAAGATCCAGTTTTTTTTCTATCAAATTTAGATAACGTTATTCTTATCGAGTCTTACCCATTGTTGGTCCCAGCACGGGGAATTCACACCTCTACCCCCCCCCCCCCCCCCCCTCCCCGCCCCATTAAAAAGCCCGCGTACGGGCCTAATATACTAGTACTTTCTTTATGTGATAGAACCAACTGGCCTAGTTGTGCCCCATCGCCACCCAATGACACCTATTTCCCCCCACCTTTTACAATTACCGGCCATCCCATATAACACGTGGAAAAGAGAGAATTAACACTCGTGCACGGTGTGGTGATTTGCTCCTTTGAATGTCTATATTCGAGACGTCTGGTGTCTGTGTATTCGAGACGTCTGGTGTAAAAGAGAAATATTTTGCATAGTTCGGATTGTGGTTAGGTTGTGGGGAGCATGATTGTATATAATAATTATTAATTTTGCTTTTCAAGCCTGTAACACATTTTGGTAAACAAGTTCCTTGTTCGATGATGGGGACCTAGAGACTATGCCTGCACAGTTTTAATTCAGTATGTGAGTAGATGAATTCTAGGATATTTGATTTCATTATTCATAAATACAGTCTGATAAAATGGCTACAACGCGTCGTTTTAGACTGGTTTGAGGGTTAAATTACATGTTACCTAATATATCTTTTGATAATTATATTTTATTTTATAAATTGAAATACACAAATATACTAGATACTAAGTTATAAAGGTCTTATTTCATCTGCCTTATTATTTTATTTTTGAACTTACTGTATTAAACTCCTTGAGGGGGGGTGGGGGTGGGTGGGGGTGTGGGTGCGGGTCCAGAAAGTGAAAATATAAAACAAATATAGCGTGGATGAATCCAATCTTCAGACTGCTGTTGTTTCTCTACTCCCGCTGCACTGTGAATTTTGTGTGCTTAAAAACAAAATTTTAATAAAAATGTTGTTGTTTTTTTTGTGGTTTTTTTAATCGTCACACTATTATAAATACTAAACAAAGTCAAAACTGATATATTTGAAGAAAAAGACCCTAATAAAAATACAATAAAAGTAAATAAAATTGGCTTGTGTCCCCTCCCCCACTAGAGACTGAGCCCCCTCTATTTGAGATTATGCTCCAAACCCCCACACCCGGATATTGTTACCACGTGCCTGCGTACACAAGTTCCTATCGAAAATCACTCCCAACGCATTTGTATATTAACAAAGCAGTTCGCAGACGAAACGACTAACGATGATTTGTCAAATCGGCGGTAAACACAAATGTATAATGATATTGGTACAAATAGTGAAGAAAATGTAAATGGGGCCCAGAGGGAATATATCCACAATAAAAACAGCCTCAAATAAAACCTGTATTTGCAACTTGCAGACCCGCGATCGTTTGGGCCGTTGGTAAATTCAGCCGCAAAAATAATGATATTGCAGGCGCGTGTGCACAGGGGTGTGCTTCAGGGCCTACCCTCCTCCCCCTTCCCGAATTTTCTTTTTAAAAAAAAAGTTTTTTTGCGAAGCATGACCCGACATTCCCTAAAAACATCTCTCACCAGTCTTAGACACCCGTACTCAATTTTCTGCACATGCGCCTTTGTACGTTGTTTTGTAACCCCCATCCCCCATAAACGTAGCTCGCCAGTCTAGACCCCCCCCCCCCCCCCTTCTAACATTATTTCATACGCGCCTGCATTGGCAAAAACAGAAAAAGAAAAAAAGAAACGAATTTAACAAAACACCCTAAATAATAATACATGTAAGAATAATACAAATAAAATGAAGTTTTTGTTAGCCGCTTGTTACAGACTTCACGTAGGCAAGCCACATGCACATTTATTTGTCGATTTCACTTCTTTTCTCACGTGACTCAGTTTCACAATTTATTTATTTTAAAAAATTGGTGTTTCACTTTTATGACTTGAAGCTGTTAATAACAATGTGCATGTAAACATGGTCAATATAATAATAATGAACAGTTCTATGCGTTGGATGAAGTGCAAATGTAATTCTTGTTGAAACAAAAAAAATTCTATGACCGCCGAAACCGCCGAACCGATCGCCGATATTGGCACTTTGGTTGGTTCGCGTACTGTACTAATCCTAGTGCTTCCATTAGGTTACAATAAGAAATGACGTCACACAATTGTTCCTTGCTTCGAAGTGGAGTTTAGATCCCCACAGCATAAACAACGAGAATAAATCCAGCATAAACAATGATATAAATGAATGAATGAATGTATAACGACACCCCAGCACGAAAAATACATCGGCTATTGAGTGTCAAACTATGGTAAATGGAAAGAACTAAAGTGATAAATAACGATATAAGAATAGTGAAGTACTGGTAGGGATGGGAATAAAACAATCGACATCTTATCATACAGGACTTCGCATTATACCTACTAATCCCAGTGCTTCCATTAGGTTACAATAAGAAATGACGTCACACAATTGTTACCTGCCTGGAAGAGAACTTTGCTTCACCACAGCATAAACAACGATATAAATGAATGAATGAATGTATAACGACACCCCCAGCACGAAAAATACATCGGCTATTGAGTGTCAAACTATGGTAAATGGAAAGAACTAAAGTGATAAACAGCGATATAAGAATAGTGAAGTACTGGTAGGGATGGAAATAAAACAAGGGACATCGTATCCTACACGACTTCGCGTTATACCTACTGAGCTCAATACTTCCATTAGGTTACAATAAGAAATGACGTCACACAATTGTAAGAGGCTTGGGAGCGAAGTTTGGATCCCCACAGCAAAAACAACGATATAAGAATGGTTTGGTACTAGTTAGGACTAGAATAAAACTATCCACTACATATCCTACACGACATCGCGTTCTTTCTACCATGCTCAATATTGCCATTATGTTGCAATGACAAAATACGTCACACAATCGTTAACCTTTGGGAAGCGAATTTGGTTCACCACAGCTACACAACGATCTAAGTGTTGTAAGACACTGATTGCAACGGGAATAAAACTGTCGACATCATATCTCACAACACATGGCGCTCTGCCCACTAAGCACAATATAGGCATTATGTAACAATGGGAAATGACGTCACACTATTGTTAGACTGTTGGAAGGGAAGCTGGGCTCCCCACAGCATAAACAACGATTTAATAGTTGGCTGGCACATTGTTCGACGAGAACAAACCCATACACTTCATACCCTACACGAAATCGAGCTCTACCCATTAAGCATATTATTGTCATTATGTTACCATAACAAATGACGTCACACAATTGTTATCTGCCTGGAAGAGAACTTTGCTTCACCACAGCATAAACAACGATATAAATGAATGAATCAATGTTTAAGGACACCCCAGCACGAAAAATACATCGGCTATTGAGTGTCAAACTATGGTAAATGGAAAGAACTAAAGTGATAAACAACGATATACCAATAGTGAAGTACTGGTAGGGATGGGAATAAAACAATCGACATCGTATCCTACAGGACTTCGCATTATACCTACTAATCCCAGTGCTTCCATTAGGTTACAATAAGAAATGACGTCACACAACTGTTCCTTGCTTCGATGCGAAGTTTAGATCCTCACAGTATAAACAACGAGAATAAATCCACCGGCTTCATATCATAAACGATATGGAGCTATACCCACTAAGCTCAACAGTGTCATTATGTTAAAATAACAAATGACGTCACCCAACTGTTAGACAGTTGGAAGGGAAGTGTGGTTCAACACAGTAAAACAACGATCTAAGAGTTGTTGGGCACTGGTTGAAACGAGAATAAAACCACAGACATTGTATTCTACACTTCTTCACATTATAAACCTACTAATCTCAATATTGTCATTATGTTACAATGACAAATGACGTCAAACGTTACCCGCTTGGAAGCGAATTTTGCTTCACCACATCATAAACAACGATCTAAGAGTTGTTAGACACTGATTGCGACGGGAATAAAACCGTCGACATCATATCTCACAACACATCGCGCTCTACCGACTAAACACAATACTGGCATTATGTAACAATGGGAAATGACGCCACACTATTGTTAGACAGTTGGAAGGGAAGTTGGGCTCCCCACAGCATAAACATCGATTTAATAGTTGGTTGGCACTTTTTTCGACGAGAACAAACCCATACACTTCATACCCTGCACGAAATCGAGCTCTACCCACTAAGCATATTATTGTCATTATGTTACCATAACGAATGACGTCACACAATTGTTATCCTTTGGGAAGCGAATTTGATTCACCACAGCATAAACAACGATATAAGAATAGTGAAGTACTGGTAGGGATGGGAATAAAACAATCGACATTGTATCCTACAGGACTTCGCATTATACCTACTAATTCCAGTGCTTGCATTAGGTTACAATAAGAAATGACGTCACACAATTGTTCTTTGCTTCGATGCTAAGTTTAGATCCCCACAGCATAAACAACGAGAATAAATTCACCGGCTTCATATCATAAACGATATATATAGAATACTATACGACTTTTCGCAAGATATCATTTTTACGAAACGAGTGAACTTCCCAAGGTATCTGACCGAACGAAAGTGAGGTCAGATACCTTGGGAAGTTCACGAGTTTCGTAAAAATGATGTCTAGCGAAAACGAGTGTGGTATTTTATTTATTACCTACCTTCAAACAATTGAATATTTGTCATAAAAAATAGAAATTCCTGTATTTCGAATATGTAAACATTTTACACTGTGGCGGAATGATATCATAAGACTGTGCACTACGGTATGTCCCAAAGGTCGCCTCTTAACAAAATAGTTTGTTTTACTTCCGTTTGGTTTTTTTAATCCATATTTCATCCCCAAACCAGTTCGTTACCTGCCTGGTAGTCCCAGTTTTACATATATACATGTATATTTTTATTACAGAAAAAAATGAATGAAATATATAGTATAAGTTGTGGAATGTTGACAACGTAATTTTTCATGAATGAAAAAAAAAGTCCCGGTAGACTTACTGTCCAACCAATGAAAAGACGTACATCCGGTAGGACCCTCGTGGTGCGTACCGTATTTGTACGACACCGCTATACGTTCACCAGGTGGGTGATAAGGAGCTATACCCACTAAGCTCAACAGTGTCATTATGTTAAAATAACAAATGACGTCACCCAACTGTTAGACAGTTGGAAGGGAAGTGTGGTTCAACACAGTAAAACAACGATCTAAGAGTTGTTGGGCACTGGTTGAAACGAGAATAAAACCACAGACATTGTATTCTACACTTCTTCACATTATAAACCTACTAATCTCAATATTGTCATTATGTTACAATGACAAATGACGTCAAACGTTACCCGCTTGGAAGCGAATTTTGCTTCACCACATCATAAACAACGATCTAAGAGTTGTTAGACACTGATTGCGACGGGAATAAAACCGTCGACATCATATCTCACAACACATCGCGCTCTACCGACTAAACACAATACTGGCATTATGTAACAATGGGAAATGACGCCACACTATTGTTAGACAGTTGGAAGGGAAGTTGGGCTCCCCACAGCATAAACATCGATTTAATAGTTGGTTGGCACTTTTTTCGACGAGAACAAACCCATACACTTCATACCCTGCACGAAATCGAGCTCTACCCACTAAGCATATTATTGTCATTATGTTACCATAACGAATGACGTCACACAAATGTTATCCTTTGGGAAGCGAATTTGGTTCACCACAGCATAAACAACGATATAAGAATAGTGAAGTACTGGTAGGGATGGGAATAAAACAATCGACATCGTATCCTACAGGACTTCGCATTATACCTACTAATTCCAGTGCTTGCATTAGGTTACAATAAGAAATGACGTCACACAATTGTTCTTTGCTTCGATGCTAAGTTTAGATCCCCACAGCATAAACAACGAGAATAAATTCACCGGCTTCATATCATAAACGATATATATAGAATACTATACGACATTTCGCAAGATATCATTTTTACGAAACGAGTGAACTTCCCAAGGTATCTGACCGAACGAAAGTGAGGTCAGATACCTTGGGAAGTTCACGAGTTTCGTAAAAATGATGTCTAGCGAAAACGAGTGTGGTATTTTATTTATTACCTACCTTCAAACAATTGAATATTTGTCATAAAAAATAGAAATTCCTGCATTTCGAATATGTAAACATTTTACACTGTGGCGGAATGATATCATAAGACTGTGCACTACGGTATGTCCCAAAGGTCGCCTCTTAACAAAATAGTTTGTTCTACTTCCGTTTTTTTTTTTTAATCCATATTTCATCCCCAAACCAGTTCGTTACCTGCCTGGTAGTCCCAGTTTTACATATATACATGTATATTTTTATTACAAAAAAAATGAATGAAATATATAGTATAAGTTGTGGAATGTTGACAACGTAATTTTTCATGAATGAAAAAAAAAGTCCCGGTAGACTTACTGTCCAACCAATGAAAAGACGTACATCCGGTAGGACCCTCGTGGTGCGTACCGTATTTGTACGACACCGCTATACGTTCACCAGGTGGGTGATAAGGAGCTATACCCACTAAGCTCAACAGTGTCATTATGTTAAAATAACAAATGACGTCACCCAACTGTTAGACAGTTGGAAGGGAAGTGTGGTTCAACACAGTAAAACAACGATCTAAGAGTTGTTGGGCACTGGTTGAAACGAGAATAAAACCACAGACATTGTATTCTACACTTCTTCACATTATAAACCTACTAATCTCAATATTGTCATTATGTTACAATGACAAATGACGTCAAACGTTACCCGCTTGGAAGCGAATTTTGCTTCACCACATCATAAACAACGATCTAAGAGTTGTTAGACACTGATTGCGACGGGAATAAAACCGTCGACATCATATCTCACAACACATCGCGCTCTACCGACTAAACACAATACTGGCATTATGTAACAATGGGAAATGACGCCACACTATTGTTAGACAGTTGGAAGGGAAGTTGGGCTCCCCACAGCATAAACATCGATTTAATAGTTGGTTGGCACTTTTTTCGACGAGAACAAACCCATACACTTCATACCCTGCACGAAATCGAGCTCTACCCACTAAGCATATTATTGTCATTATGTTACCATAACGAATGACGTCACACAATTGTTATCCTTTGGGAAGCGAATTTGGTTCACCACAGCATAAACAACGATATAAGAATAGTGAAGTACTGGTAGGGATGGGAATAAAACAATCGACATCGTATCCTACAGGACTTCGCATTATACCTACTAATTCCAGTGCTTGCATTAGGTTACAATAAGAAATGACGTCACACAATTGTTCTTTGCTTCGATGCTAAGTTTAGATCCCCACAGCATAAACAACGAGAATAAATTCACCGGCTTCATATCATAAACGATATATATAGAATACTATACGACTTTTCGCTAGATATCATTTTTACGAAACGAGTGAACTTCCCAAGGTATCTGACCGAACGAAAGTGAGGTCAGATACCTTGGGAAGTTCACGAGTTTCGTAAAAATGATGTCTAGCGAAAACGAGTGTGGTATTTTATTTATTACCTACCTTCAAACAATTGAATATTTGTCATAAAATATAGAAATTCCTGCATTTCGAATATGTAAACATTTTACACTGTGGCGGAACGATATCATAAGACTGTGCACTATGGTATGTCCCAAAGGTCGCCTCTTAACAAAATAGTTTGTTCTACTTCCGTTTTTTTTTTTAATCCATATTTCATCCCCAAACCAGTTCGTTACCTGCCTGGTAGTCCCAGTTTTACATATATACATGTATATTTTTATTACAGAAAAAAATGAATGAAATATATAGTATAAGTTGTGGAATGTTGACAACGTAATTTTTCATGAATGAAAAACAAAGTCCCGGTAGACTTACTGTCCAACCAATGAAAAGACGTACATCCGGTAGGACCCTCGTGGTGCGTACCGTATTTATACGACACCGCTATACGTTCACCAGGTGGGTGATAAGGAGCTATACCCACTAAGCTCAACAGTGTCATTATGTTAAAATAACAAATGACGTCACCCAACTGTTAGACAGTTGGAAGGGAAGCGTGGTTCAACACAGTAAAACAACGATTTAAGAGTTGTTGGGCACTGGTTGAAACGAGAATAAAACCGCAGACATTGTATTCTACACTTCTTCACATTATAAACCTACTAATCTCAATATTGTCATTATGTTACAATGACAAATGACGTCACACGTTACCCGCTTGGAAGCGAATTTTGCTTCACCACATCATAAACAACGATCTAATAGGTGTTAGGCACTGGTTGCGACTGGATAAAACAATGGGCATCGTATCCTACACGACTTCGCGTTATACCTACTGAGCTCAATACTTCCATTAGGTTACAATAAGAAATGACGTCACACAATTGTTAGAGGCTTGGAAGCGAAGTTTGGATCCCCACAGCAGAAACAACGATATAAGAATGGTTTAGTACTAGTTAGGACTAGAATAAAACTATCCACTGCATATCCTACACGACATCGCGTTCTTTCTGCCATGTTCAATATTGTCATTATGTTGTAATGACAAAAGTCGTCACACAATCCTTACCCTTATGGAATCGACATTTGCTTCACCACAGCATACACAACGATCTAAGCGTTGTTAGTTGCTACGAGAATAAATCATCGACCTCATATATCAAAACACATAGTGCTCTACCCACTAAACACAATATTGTCATTATGTTGCCATGAGAAATGACGTCACACAATTGTTAAGCCATTGGAAGGGCAGTTTAGATCCCTACAGCATAAACAATGATATAAGAGTTGTTACGCACTGCTTGAAGCGAGAATAAATCCACCGGCTTCATACAATACAGGACATGCAGCTATCCCGCTAAGCTCAACATCGTCATTACGTTATTATAAAAAATAGTCTCTCCCAATTGTTAGACAGTTGGAAGCGACGTGTGATTCACCACAGTAAAACAACGATCTATGAGTTCTTGGGCTTGGTTGAGACGAGAATAAAACCACCGACATTGTATTCTCAACGACATCGCGTTATAGACCTACTAAGTTTAATATTGCCATTAGCTTATCTGAGAAATGACACCGCACTACTGTTAGACAGTTGGAAGCGACGTTTGGTCCCCAACAGCATACTAAAATGATCTAACAGTTGGTGGGCACTCTGCCCACTAAGCATAATATTGCCATTATGGTTACAATGACAAATGACGTCACACAATCGTTACAGGCTTCGATGCGAACTTTGTTTCACCACACCATAAACAACGATCCAAGTGTTAAGACAGTTGGAAGTGATGTTCGGCTCCCCACGGCAAACAAAACGATCTAACAGTTGTTGGGCACTGTTTCCGACGAGAACAAACCAATACACTTCATATCCTACACGAAATCACGCTCGACCCACTCAGCATAATATTGCCATTATGTTACCATAACAAATGACGACACGCAATTGTTACACGACTGGAAGGAAAGTTTAGATCCTCGCAGCATAAGCAATGATATAAGACTTGATGCCACTGTTTGGGGCGAGAATAAATCCACCGGCTTCATACAATATACGACATGGATCTATACCCGCTAAGCTCAACATTGTCATTATCTTACAATAACAAATGACGTCACCCAACTGTTAGACAGTTTGAAGCGAAGTGTGGTTCACCACAGTGAAACAAAAATTTAAGAGTTCGTGGGCACTGGTTGAGAGGACAATAAAACCACCGACATCGTATTCTACACGACATCGCATTATAGACCTACTAATCTCAACATTTCCATTCTATTACAATGAGAAATGACGTCACGCAACTGTTAGACAGTTGGAAGCGAAGTGTGATTCACCACAGTAAAACAACAATCTAAGACTTGTTGAGACGAGAATAAAACCAACGACATTGCATTCTACACTACTTCACGGTATAGACCTACTAATCTCAATATTTCCATTATGTTACAATGGGAAATGACGTCACACTATTGTTAGACAGTTCGAAGGGAAGTGTGGCTCTCTACAGCATAAACATCGATCTACCAGTTGCTGGGAATTGTTTTCGACGAGAACACACCCATTCACTTCACATCCTACACGAAATCGTGCTCTACCCACTAAGCATAATATCGCCATTATGTTACAATGACAAATGACGTCAAACAATCGTTACCCTTTGGGAAGTGAAATTCCTTGCACCACAGCATACACAACGATCTAAGAGTTGTTAGACACTGGCTACGACGGGAATAAAACAATGGACATCGTATCCTACACGACTGCGCGTTATACATATCCAGCTCTGTAATTCCATTAGGTTGTAGTGAGAAATGGCGTCACACAATTGTTAAGACAGTTGGAAGCGAAGTTTGGCTCCTCGGCTGATAAACAACCATCTAACGGTTGTTTGGCACTTCTTTCGGACGAGAACAAACCTATACACTTCATATCGTACACGAAATAGCGCTCTACCAAATAAGCATAATATTGCCATTATGTTACAATGACAAATGACGTCACACAATCGTTACCCTTTGGGAAGCGAATTTGGTTCACCACAGCATACACAACGATCTAAGAGTTGTTACACACTGGCTACGACGGGAATAAAACAATGGACATCGTATCCTACACGACTGCGCGTTATACATACTAAGCTCAATACTTCCATTAGGCTGTAGTGAGAAATGGCGTCACACAATTCTTAAGACAGTTGGAAGCGAAGTTTGGCTCCTCGGCTGATAAACAACCATCTAACGGTTGTTGGGCACTTGTTTCGGACGAGAGCAAACCTGTACACTTCATATCCTACACGAAATCGCGCTCTACCAACTAAGCATAATATTGCCATTATGTTCAAATGACAAATGACGTCACACAATCGTTACCCTTTGGGAAGCGAATTTGGTTCACCACAGCATACACAACGATCTAAGAGTTGTTACACACTGGCTACGACGGGAATAAAACAATGGACATCGTATCCTACACGACTGCGCGTTATACATACTAAGCTCAATACTTCCACGACGATCTAAGAGTTGTTAGACGCCAAACAGCCACCCTCCTTATTTGATAAAGGGATTATGAAGCAAAACAAAAAGAGTGTTCTTGGTAACATCCTAAAGTCGAAAGTAAGTGTCCACCTTCAACTTCCTGATGATGCACGCTTCATTCTTGATGGAGGTCACCTCCTCCAAAACTTGCCTTGGCCTACTGATACCACATAAACCACATCTGTGACCACTAGGTATCATATGTGCTTGAACACTCTGGGCCAGACTCTGTTATAATGTTTGATCGATATGGCAGTGCAACCTCGACAAAATCTGCTGAACAACAGCGACAAGCACAGCAGAATACATCAGCTGATATAGGTTTTGATTTGGAAATGAAAACCACATCATCTAACAAGGCTTTTGGGGAAAATGGCAAAAATAAAGATCGCTTAATCAAAATTATGTGCAGAACTTTGTGATTTTGGCCTAGGTATGGTTTTCTGGAGCTCTCCTGAAAAATTCAGCTTTCTACTAATTTTTTTCCGGCTGCTTGTTATATGTTGGCTAATGCTCCTGGCTTAACAATAAAACAACTATATACGAGTTGTTGGGAACTGGTTGAGACAGGAATAAAACCAAAGACATTGTATTCTACACTTCTTCGCGTTATAAACCTACTAATCTCAATATTGTCATTATGTTACAATGACAAATGACGCCACACGTTACCCGCTTGGAAGCGAACTTTGAGTCACCACAGCATACACAACGATCTAAGAGGTGTTAGTTGTGACTGGAATAAAATCATCGACTTCATATCTCACAACACATCGCGCTCTACCCACTAACCACAATATGGGCATTATGATACAATTACCCACTTGCAAGCGAATTTTGCTTCAACAGAGCATAAACAACGATCTAAGAGGTGTTAGGCACTAGTTGCGACTGGAATAAAACAATGGAAATCGTATACTACACGACTTCGCGTTATACCTATTGAGTTCAATACTTCAATTAGGTTACAATGAGAAATGACGTCACACAATTGTCAGAGGCTTTGAAGTGAAGTTTGGATCCCCGCAGCATAAACAACGATTATATGGATCGTTTGGTACTAGTTAGGATTAGAATAAAACCATCGACTTCATATCGTACACGTCATCGCGTTCTTTCTACCAAGCTCAATATTGCCATTATGTTGCAATAACAAATGACGTCACACAATCGTTGCACTCATGGAAGCGACATTTGCTTCACCACAGAGTTGTTAGCTGCTACGGGAATAAACCATCGACCTCATATCTCACCACACCTAGCGCTCTATCCACTATTAAACACAATATTGGCATTATGTTGCAATGAGAAATGACATCACACAATTGTTAAGCCATTGGAAGGGCAGTTTAGATCCCTCCCCCCCCCCCCCCCCCCCCCAGCATAAACAATCATATAAGAGTTGTTGAGCACTGCTGAGAATAAATCCACCGGCTTCATACAATATAAGACATGGAGTTAACCCGCTAAGCTCAACATTGTCATTATGTTACTGTGAAGTGCATTAATTGTAAGAACTACGGTACTAACACGTGCGCGCTACATATGCGCAGTTGAGACTACCGGCCCGACCCGGCATGGACGCTGGCACAATGTAACGAGAGAATAAACAAATTACACATGCTACACCAGTAGTTAGCTTCATACATGGTGTCAGAAGTAAACTCAAAGTGATCGCCAAGTCAACGAATGTTCCACTGTTGTAAGTGACATTGTAAGTTTGACATAAAACGCGAAACTTAGAATGGCTGGCAACGCCACATTGTTAGACAAAGGCCCGAGCATGAACTGGGCTACGGACGACGGGCTTTACAGACGCTTTAAAATTTGGAAGCAAAGATGCGAGCTGCTGTTTACCGGTCCAATGTCCCGTATGGACGAAGAAATTAAATGCAAATACCTCCTTTACTGGGCAGGTGAACAAGGTTTAGAACTTTTCAATAGTTGGGGGATGTCCAACGAAGATGAGAAATTACTAGCAAACTACTGGGCAGGGTTCGAAAGTTTCGCAAAGCCTCAGTCAAATGAGTTAATGGCCTCATGGGCACTGCATCATATTTCTCAAGAAAATTTATGCATAGAAGAATTTGTGGCCAAGTTACGCGTCATGATAAAAGAAGCAGATTATCCTCCTGAACACTAACATTTGAAAAAGCCTTGACCCTTGCAAAAGCAGAAGAATCTGCAAACAAACAGCTACAACAAATAAACAAGTCCCAAACAGAAGACATACACATAGTTAAAAAGAACACAAAGTTCAACAGAAACAGGGATAAAAAGACATTTCATCCCAGTCATGGGGCTAGCCAGAAGCATACACAGTCTAACCCTTCCAGGCATATACCGGATAGAACGTGCCGTTATTGTGGTGGTAACATACATAAACGTGAGCAATGCCCAGCCAGATATGCAAAATGTCACATTTGCCAAAAATTAGGACATTACGCAAAAGCTTGTCTCTCTAATAAGAGAAAGCAGATCCATGACATCAAAACTGAAGAAAATTAAAGTGCACAGTCAACAAGCGACCATGTGTTCCTAGGATTAGTCGAAGCCACACCGCTAAATGATACCATTAACATGATATCATGCAAAGAGAAAGCAACACTTGATGTGCAGATGTCAGCACAGCCACATGGAAAACAGACACAGGTTCAATGTAAGATTGACTCTGGAGCAGAAACAAACATTATGCCAAAAGCAGTGTTTGAACAGTTGTTTCCAAAACAACATCAGTTGAATAAACCCACAGTCAAGCTGTCTGCTTATGGGGGCATCGAAATTCCAAATTTGGGGTCATGCCAGGTATACAACCAAACTTTAAACAACAGCCGTCCCAAAGAAATCCAAATGGAAGTCGTGAATGCAAATGGTCCTGCAGTCATTGGCAATATTACAGCTCAGAACCTGAACTTGCTGAAATTAAACTGGCCGATTACAACTTCAGCTACCAAAACTGAAAGTAACAAACATATTGGGTTAACAAAGCTGTTTGACATTCGAGGAAAACAACACCCTTTTCCATTAACCAAAGAATACTTGCTTCAAAAGTACAGTGATGTATTCGCGGGGATTGGTCGTTTTTCATGGCCTGCATATCACATAGAGACAGATCCAGCTGTTCCACCTGTGCAGCATCCACCTAGGCAAGTACCCGTGCATGTGCAGTCACCCTACAAAGATGAGCTGAACAAACTACAGGAACTAGGAATCCTACAAGAAGTTCAAAACGAGTACACCCCATGGGTAAACTCGATTGTGGTAACGTCAAAGCCAAATGGATCAATTCGCTTATGCCTAGATCCTCGAGATTTAAACAAGGCAATCAAACGAAATCCATACTACGTCCGCACAGTTGACGATGTCATACCAAAAGTTAGTGGTGCCACACATTTCAGTATCCTGGATGCTCGGAATGGATACTGGCAAGTTGACATTGATGACGAAAGCAGCAAGCTCTGTACATTCAATACACCATGGAAAAAATACCGCTGGATAAGATTACCCTTTGGCTTAACTGTGAGTGGTGATGTGTTCCAAGAGAAGATGGACACAGTATTTGGAAAGGTCAATGGACTGAGTGGTATAGCAGATGACACATTCGTATATGGTAAAAGCAAAATGGCTCACGACCAGAATATTCTCAAAACCCTCGATACAGCTCATGAAAATGGTGTTAAGTTCAACCCAGACAAATTCCAGTTCAAGGTTGCGGAAACCTCGTTCTTCGGTTTAACGTGGACTTGTGATGGGCTCAAACCCGATGTTAGTAAAGTGAGCGCTATTGAGCAGATGCCACCTCCACAAAACCTCACAGAACTACAATCCTTTATGGGAATGGTGAACTACTTGAATCGCTTTTCACCAATCCTAGCTCAAGCATCGCAGCCAATTCGCAAATTAATGAATGGCAGCCAGAACACTAGAAAGCATTCGAGATGGTAAAGGATGTCATCACAAAGTCTCCGGTACTGGCATATTATGATGCCGAAAAACATAATGTGATCCAGTCGGACGCAAGTCTCAAAGGGCTAGAATGCGTATTGATGCAGGATGACAAACCTGTATGCTACGCCAGTCGATCGCTCACCAATGCTGAGTCTAGATACAGCAACATAGAACGGGAACTCCTAGCTGCATGTTGGGCTCTGGAAAAGTTTAACCATTATGTCTATGGTAAACATGTCATCGTGGAAACTGACCACAAGCGATTAGAAAGCATATGGAAAAAGAGCATTGCAAGTGCATCGCCCAGATTACAGTGTCTACTGCTCAGAATGTCAAAATATGATGTTGAGGTTCGATACATCACAGGGAAGTCAAATGTGGTGGCTGACGCATTGTCACGTGTCAGTTACATGAAAAAACCAGACTTTGACAATGGAGTACCATTGATTGAGGTTGACATCATTACAAGTAGTCTGCCCGCAACTCCAGCCAAACTGGAAGAAATCCGTCAGTGTACAACCAAGGATGCAAAATTGTGTCATTTAAAGGACATCATATACCATTGTTGGCCAGAATATAGTAGTGACTGTCCGCCTGATCTGAAAGAATACTGGACTTTCAGAGAAGATTTAAGTGTCGAGAATGGCTTGGTCTTGAAGGGACACCGTCTAGTAATTCCAGACAAACTGCGTCCTTAGATGCTAAATATCATCCATCAAGGACATCTTGGGTCTGAGAAATGCCAGCTGAAGGCTAAAGATTGCTTGTTCTGACCTGGTATCTCAAAAGATATTAAAGAGATGACTGCCTCATGTAACACATGCATACAGTTCTCGAAACAGCAGCCCAGGGAAACCTTGTTTCAACACAACGTGCCAAGTTACCCATGGCAAAAGGTAGCCTCTGATCTGTTGGACTACAAAGGAGCACAGTACCTAATCACAGCTGATTACTACAGCAAATTCCCAGTGGTCCGAAAACTATAAACTACTTCATCAACATATATCATTCAACAGTTAAAATCCATATTTGCAGAAAATGGAATACCGGAAACCTTGGTTTCGGATAATGGGCCACAGTACAGCAGTCGTGAGTTCGCTTCATTCTGCAAATCATGGGGAATCACTCATGTGACGAGCTCACCCCTCTACCCGCAAAGCAATGGATTCATTGAAAGAATGGTACAGACCGTAAAAAACTTACTTAAGAAATCTGAAAGTTCCGGACAAGATCCATATCTGGCCTTGTTGGCGTATCGAACTACTCCGATCGACAACAAATTAGCAGCACCAGCCAAACTGCTCAACAACAGAGACTATTGAACTCAACTACCATCAAGTGGCCGTTTACAATGCCTCCAGTCAGATGATTCAAATGTTGAACAGCTTCAACATCGCCAAAACATCCAGAAACACCAATATGACAAAAGATCCAGTGACTTAAGTGAACTTTCTCCCAGAAAACATGTTGTTATGTACCAACCGACATCAAACACCTGGATTCCAGCAGAAATAAAAGGTGTCTCCGATAAACCCAGATCGTACATTGTCGAAACTGTTAACGGGGTGGAATATCGTCGGAACCGTTCACATCTTAAGCCGGTGAAGACCCAACCACCTGATGGCGAAACTCGACGATCCGACAATGAAACACAACTGCCTGACAGCGAATCAACCCAGGGAGAAGCACAAGATTCAAGGGGTTACATACTATACCTTCTGAACCACGAACATGTACTACTAGAAGTGGTCGTGTTGTGAAGTCGCCTCATAGATTAGACTTGTAGTGGCTAAACAGTATTATTATAACTCTATATAATTTAGTCAGATATTAATAAGTAGTCTATGACAATGTGCCAAACCAAGGACAAGACTGTGACCAAATTAGTCATATTAATATCAGAATTAACATTACAAGAAAGTATCCAAAAAACTTGAGATACTAACAGTTTATTTTATTATTTTGAAGTTTTAATTTCTTAAAGAGCTTTATGTTTTAAAACATTTTTTAATTTAAGTTAATTGTTCTACAATTGGTACAGCATTTAAAAGTAAGAATATTACTTTAGAGTAGCTAGTAATTTTTTCTTATTGTTTTCTAAAAGGCGGAGATGTGAAGTGCATTAATTGTAAGAACTACGGTACTAACAAGTGCGCGCTACACGTGCACAGTTGAGACTACCGGCCCGACCCGGTATGGTCGCTGGCACAATGTAACAAGAGAGAATAAACAAATTACACATGCTACACCAGTAGTTAGCTTCATACAGTTACAATAACAAATGACATCACCTAATTTTTAGACAGTTGGGGGCGAAATGTGGTTCACCACAGTAAAACAATTATGAGTTGTTGGGCACTGGTTGAGACGAGAATAAAACCACCAACATCGTATTCTACACGACTTCGCGTTATAGACCTACTCGGTATTTCCATTATATTACAAAAAGAAATGACGCCACGCTATTGTTAGACAGTTGGAAGGGAAGTATGGCTCTACACAGCTTAAACAACGATCTAACAGTTGTTGGGCACTGTTTCCAACGAGAACAAACCCATACACGTCATATCCTACACGAAATCGCGCTCTACCCACTAAGCATAATAATACCTACTATACTAAATACTTCCATTAGGTTACAGTGAGAAATGACGTCACACAATTGTTAGACGCTTGGAAGCGAAGAATCCCAGCAACATAAACAACGATATACGGTTCGTTTGGTACTAGTTAGGACTAGAATAAAACTATCGACTTCATATCCTAGACATCGCGTTTTTTTCACCAAACTCAGTATTACTATTGTATTACAATGACAAATGAGACGTCACGTCATTGTTACACCTTGGAAGTGAAGCTTGGCTCCCGACATTATAAATAACGATTTAACAATGGACACTGGTTGGGTCAAGAATAAAACTACTGGCTTCATATTATACACTATGTTACAATGAGAAATGACGTCACGCAATTGTTAAACGATTGGACTTCCAACAGCATAAACAATGATATAAGAGTTGTTGCACACTGGTTGGGACCAGGGCCGGATTTATACCTTGTGGGCCTGGGGCATTTCAGGTTCGGGGGCCCCTCAACATAGAAACTAAATTACATGACAAATAAATTTAAAAAAAAACTAATTTTATAATCCTGAGTTTGCTGCATTGTTAGATGTTTCTGACTAATAAAATATTTCTACGATTAATCTTACATATTAAATATATTTTCTTGTTTAGAATATCAGTGTCTGTATATTTAATGTGTTTCTGGTCGTCTTAATATTTGTAAGAAGCCCAAACTGGATTTCGTCTTCAAATAATTTCGTACGTACGAAAAAAATAGTACAAATATTAGAACGATCAGAAACATGTTTAATATATAGCCACTAATATTTTATGCAGAAAAAATATATTTGATATGTAATTACAATCGTTAAAAAGTCTCTGTTAGTCGATAACATCTTAAAAATTGCAGCAAACTCAGGAATGTCACTTTAAACTTTATTTTTTAAAAAGGGATTAGCACACATTGGCATTCAGGAGAATTGCATGTCGATACACCATTTATAATTTTGCAGAAATGAGCGTTTCTAATCAATTAAACCTATTATAACTAAAAACTAACCATAACCCTGTTTTGCGTTTCTTGTGATGTTTAGTATATTTTCCAATCCCTTCTGAAGTCTACAATTAGGCTAGCTGCAAACACATTTTGTTTCAAATACTAGTAATCATGTAATAATGTAATAATGCAATTGCGTGTTCAAAGTCTTCAATCGAAGCAAACTGATTCAAATACTAGTACTAGGCCAGGGTGCAAGATGACCAGGGTACGAAATTAATACGTCACAAAATCACTAGACACCGGTGTGAAGAAAGGGCAATAACTCTACATAGATATCCTCATGGGCAAGTTTTGCTATTTCTTCACGAGTCTGTAAACAGTCTTAGTAGCTTACATAAATGTTAATGTCATTTTTCGAAAACATATTTTTTTTTTTTTAAATGTATATTACTTTAGTCTTTAGTACCCAAACATTTATAAGACATTATTTCACTAGATAGGTTCAGACAAATTCAAGTTCCAAGCTGAAAGTGTCACGGTTACGGTGTGTTGATTGTTTAGAAATTGGAGTTCAACTTTGAAATAACCTACACGTTAAAAGATCTATTTAAAATATTATTTTATTGTTTTAGAACTCAGTAGGCTCTTCCATTTTTAATAATAATATTTTTTATTTTCAAACATGGGTGTCCGCAGAGATTTTTCCAGTTGTGATAAGACGTGTTGGTACATAGTTCATCAAGATAAACTCGAGTAGTCAAGGTTTATCTTGATGAACTATAGTCTATACTATAGCCTAGTCCTTTCCGCAGGAAACGCCTCTTTTCATACTATGGAATTTAATACAAGTTATTTATTTATGAGCCTTTTTTTTCTAAAATGTACACAAAAATAGTATTTTTGTTAGTACTTCATTATTATTCATAACAAGTAATCCAAAATCTGCTATACTAAAGAGACAATAAAGTTAAGTACCGTAAGACATAATTCATGAGTATTATTGACATTAATATAAACAATAGAATTTAAAAAGTACCATGCCTAGCTGGAGTTCCCCTGCTGGTGATAATATTTTATTTTAATATCTTCATGACTGAGCAATATTTTTGGTTATGTCTGGTTTTGTAGAAAACATTTAAAAATTGGGATATATCATGTTTGAAACAAAACAAATTAATAGAATTCAATTTATTAGAAAATAAGAAGGTTTGGTTTGTAAAAATTGGTTTCAAAGTAGTTATATTCATACATTTTATGAAACCATACTTTTGCATTTATAAATCAGTTAAGCAAAAAATAGAAAAACGTTACTTAATACCTGAAGAAAAAAAATATATATTGTATTTTGCATCTAATCTCTTCATATATATATATACATGTATGTATATTATGTATTAAACTTTTTTTTAGTGCCTTGTTCTGTCATTACTGGACGATATTAGTACCTGTATTTTGTAATCACAATGACAACGCTGAGAATTTTAACACTGAATTGCTGGTAAGTATCAACAGTTACTAGTGTTTAAATTTACAGTTGGAAGTCATTCTGTGACAGTAAGAATAACCTAGCCATGTGGTTTTTTAATTGAAATTACTTATTTGTCCTGATGAGAATAAAGTTTATCAACATATTGGGTTTTTTTTATCTGAAGTCCTGAATTCTTTTTATAGACATCATCTTTCAGGGCTAGCTCTGTGTGTGCAGAACATTTTGCCAAATTATCTATTAAACTTCAAAAATTGCAGAAAACTACATGTATTTTCCAAAAAATGTGAATCATTACATGAAATTATTTCACAAACTTAAAAAACAATTTGTCAGTTGTTTGAAAGTTCACAGTTGGAAGATTTGGTGAGTGCCAGAGCTAGCCTAGTAAATATCTCTACAATCGGTGTAAAGAAGAAAACATTTTGTAATATGATGTACACAATTCATAATATAATTTTTTGTATGATGTGTTAATTGTTTGGGGTTTTTTAATATGTAATTCATCAATAAATATTTAGTTTTGCTATATTTATTAGACACAAAACTTTTAATTTTCATTTCTTATATACTTTATTTAGAGAGATTTTAGGGTATGTAATTTTACCCTCCATACCCTCTGGCAAAACTTGAGTTTAAACAAAAAATAAATTAAAATAACTTTCAGTAGCAACATGTTTATTGTTCCATTGTACTGTGGCGGTGAAACAAATATTATCTTAAGACGTTTGTTTTATTTAACGACTCCACTAGAGCACATTGATTTATTAATCATAGATTATTGGATGTCAAACATTTGGTAATTTTGATATATTAAAGTCCGAACCAAATTGTGAACAACTACGATAAATTACTCTCCTACCTTTAATTACTGTTACATTTCCCCCAAATTTTGTCCAGACACAAGTTGTAAAAAACCCATTACAGTGACACAGATTCCACATACAAGACTGTAACGATGTCGCCAGTATCGACTTCGCTGAGATACATGCAGTTTTTTGCCGTCTGCCATTTTTTTATTTTATGGAATACTCTTCAAGAGGGGTGTAAGCCTCCAAAGTACATGTATGTGACATAATATAAAATCACCGGCCTCAGTGGCGTCGTGGCAGGCCATCGGTCTACAGGCTGGTAGGTACTGGGTTCGGATCCCAGTCGAGGCCAGGCATGGGATTTTTAATCCAGATACCGACTCCAAACCCTGAGTGACTGCTCCGCAAGACTCAATGGGTAGATGTAAACCACTTGCACCGACCAGTGATCCATAACTGGTTCAACAAAGGCCATGGTTTGTGCTATCCTGCCTGTGGGAAGTGCAAATAAAAGATCCCTTGCTGCCTGTCGTAAAAAGAGTAGCCTATGTGGCGACAGCGGGTTTCCTCTAAAAACAGTGTCAGAATGACCATATGTTTGACGTCCAATAGCTGATGATAAGATACAAAAATCAATGTGCTCTAGTGGCGTCGTTAAATAAAACAAACTTTACTTTACTTTTTAATATAAAATCAATGGTCTCTAGTGGTATCTTAAAACTTTTAATTTTCATTTCTTATATACTTTATTTAGAGTGTCAATGTAGGACTTATGTAATAGAAAATCTTGTTCTTAGTAAATGAGTCCAGTCTGGCTCCCTCACCCTGTTCATTCATGGAATTCACTTGTAGGTCTTACAGAGTTCAGTATTTCACAATTAAATAATAACTTGTATTTTGTTTTATAGGGGGATTCCAATACCAGTTGTATGCAAAAATCGGTGTGATCGCATTGAGGCAATAGGTGATGAAATTTCCAAAAGAGATTATCATTTAGTTATTTTGGAGGAGGTATGAACTTATCAGTCAATCACTGCATTTCATATGCTTTGACAAATTGTCAACAGCAGTTCTCTTACTATCATTATCATCTATCTAAAAATAAAATTTCAGGGTATATAATTTTACACTCCATAACCTCTGGCAAAAACTCTGACATATATATATATGCTACCTTTGATGAATGATAAAAGAAAAAGTTTGTTACGTCTTTTAGAACTAGAACTCTTTATCTAAAAATTAAAAATATAAATCCATTAATTTCCAAGATTTTAGGGTACGTAATTTTACCCTCCATACCCTCTGGCAAAACTTGAGTTAAAAATTTTTAAAATTAAAATAACTTTCAGTAGTAACACGTTTATTGTTCCATTGTACTGTGGCGGTGAAACAAATATTTTTAAAGAACGATTTTAACTTTAAAATATAACACACATGCTTAGGTGCGCAGACTTAGGTGCCACCGGTGTATACAGGCCCTAATCTTGTCAGCGAAATCAGCTTTTTCTTCGCCGAGAGTCGACTCAAGTCGCCGAGTTGTTAGCAGTAGTGAGAAGTTGAAGTCAACGTAATATTTTGGACTTGATCCAATTTCAAAAATGAAATAATACAACAGACGTCAAGATCCCGACTTGTTTAGTGTCATAACTCACTTGGCACCTTGTCGCCGTATGTCGGACAGTGTTTTTTCTTTGGCATCAGACTGTATCCTCGAGTAATCGCAAACCTGCCTATTAACAGGAAATGGTTTCTGCGCATGTGCATTTTAATGACCGATTGATTTGATGAAATAATGTTTTACCTTGTTCAATTTATTATCAAGATCAACCAAAAAATGTTCATACTCATGCCAGTTTCTGTTGTGAAGAGATTAAATACATGTCATTGTATAATGTTGACATTCTTCAGATATACCCATAACTGGGCTATTGTTTCTCAAAGTGACTCATGTCGCGCAGTGTGCTATGACCAGTGAAGCGTTGTTAATCCTCAGCCACGTTCATTTCAGTAATGCCAGAAAATACTAATTAATATTTAATTATAGAATAATGGCACATTATCAACTACTTAATAATATCACATTTTTAATGAAACATAACTGTTTTGTTTAAACTTTATTACAGGAAGTAGTATTTTATATCGAAATATTACAATTAGAACCAAGTGTCGAAACGTTAAGAAATGTACCAATAAATGTTCACTTCATCTATTTTTATCAAACTTCGCCCCTTTCTTCTGGGAAGGGAAAAGTCACTTCTACTTTTTCAATCTAAATTAGGGCCTGGTACATACATGTGTAAACTAACAAATATTTTCATAAGAGTGAAGGAATGTACATGTACACACTTATCCTAATTCTAAAATGCTCCAACCCCATAGTTCAATATAACTGTTTTTGATATGCCTATCTATGATGGGTTGTATTATGGTATGGTATTGTCCATACGTCTGTCTGTTAACTTTTTCTTGTCCGCACCATATCATGCATACAGATGCATACAGGACCGTTACACCTCACATATAGGAACAACTTGAGATGACGGTGTGTCGCATACTATTACTAGGTCACCGTGACCTACTTTTTACGGTCTACTGCACATAACAGTAAATCTATGTCCGGACCATATTTTGCATACAGGACCACCAAACCTCACATGTAAGAACAACTTGGCATGGCAGTGTGTCGCGTACTATTACTAGGTCACTGTGACCTACTTTTCATGGTCTACTACACATAACAGTAAATCCTTGTCCAGATCATATCTTGCATACAGGACCATCAAACCACATGTAGGAACAACTTTGGATGGTGGTTGATCCAAAACAAACAGTTCATCCATCCCATTGCAAAAATTTCACATAGACTTGAATCATACCCTAATATATTCATTAATATAGATATGGTTTTCCATCAAATGTCTGATGGGCGTATTATGTACCTCATTGGTACTCTTGTTGCTTTTTATAAACCAACTCTAGTGCTCCAACAAGGGCTAGTGGATTTGTCGAATCCTGCAATTACATTCCAATAATAATGGTAAAATGCTGGACCATGACCCGTCTACTGTCCTGTCTGTATAAAAGATTATTGCTGCATGTATGTAAACTTGAATATACAGTAGAATCTCGTTGGGTCAAACCTGGGAGGGTCGAATACACCACAACTCTCAAGCCAAAAACAAAGTCCCGAGTTACACTTACATGATTGTAACCGAATGGTCAAACTACCCAATGGGTCAAATACTTTCTCGAACACCGATAGGGTTTGAGCCAGTGAGATTCAACTGTAGATCTAAAGTATGTTATCAGTAGAATAAAATCAGTTGTATTCTTAACAAATTTTCAAATTATGATGTTGGTGAAAATGTTTTTTTGTTTTTTTTTCAGGTTTGGCTTTCGTCGGACTACAAGATACTGTGTGAAAAAATATGTCCAGTTTTACCTCATGCACACTACTTCTACAGGTGATAATTAATTAATTGTTAAATTTTGACATTTAACATTAATTAAAGTTAATAACACACTCACTAATATAATAAAAAGAAGTTAACCTAATATTTTCATAAGACGTTTGTTATATTTAACTACACCACTAGAGCACATTCATTTATTGATGATCGGCAATTGGATGTCAAACATTTGGTATTTTTTTACATACTAGTACATGTAGTTTTAAAGAGGTAACTCATTACATTTTTCCAATTTTTATATGAAAATGTTTAGCCATTGGGCTATTTCTTGTTCTAACCAGGTCCAGAACTCTATTAATGTTACTATATCCTATTTTAAGATTCAGGTGCATCTATCCCAAGTGTGGTATCTGGCATGGCTAGTGGCCTGGTTTGGCATATCGTTCTAGACAGTGCACCACAACTGGTATATCAAAGGCCATGGTATGTACTATCCAGTCTGTGGGATAGTGCATATATCTAAATGATCCTTTGCTACTAATGGAAAAATATAGCGGGTTTCCTCTCTAAGATTAGAAGTAAAAATTACCAAATGTTTGACATCCAATAGCTGATGATTAATAAATCAATGTGCTCTAATGGTGTCATTAAACAAAACAAAGTTTAATTTTTTTAACCAGAGCCTAAAATCCCAAAAGTGAAAAAAGCTACAATTTCTCATTATCATTCATTGGTTTAACTGGTCAGTTAATTGGGTAGTTCAGTTCATTGCAACTAATGAACTAGCACACGTATATAAAATTGAATGCAAGGTCATGGAAAGTTATTGAAAATGAAAATTGACTGATGATTAAAAAATTGTCCCCGTTTAAAATAATATAACATATTGACAGTTCACATGAAAACTTTGTAATATTATTTGAATATGCTGAGAAAGGCAGAAAAATTCTTGATAATTCTCCAAAAACTTTAAAATATCTCAAAATGGTAGTGGAAAATCATGGAATTTGGTTTATGACAAAAGTGTATGAATTTTACAGGAATTGTACAGACTAGTAACGTGTGTTTTATTGTTTCTCTTCGTCAGCGGAATGCTTGGCACTGGCTGTTGTGTCTTCTCCAAGTTTCCCATCGGTGAGACGATGTATTTTCACTTCAGCCTGAACGGATTTGCTCACAAGGTCTGGCATGCAGACTGGTATGCTGGGAAAGGGGTCGGTCTCTGTAAGATGGTCATCGACGGTCTTCATATCAACTTGTACTCCAGTCATGTGAGAATCAGTCTAGATATGAGTTTTCATGAGTCAACAGTACAGGGATGAAAGTTTTTTTTTAAATCCGCCCCTTTTCAACTTTCATTCGTTCCGCCTAAAATTTCTGGAGTTTAGATCCAACTTTAGATCTAACATGGCTGCGCCCATTGTGGCCGCCATATTTGTTTATTCGCCATTGGCCAGATTTGTCTCGCGAAGTATCATCTGCGCGAGACCAATGCGCAGATCGTATACATTGGTCGCGTCATGTTGGACAAAGTGGTGTCGTTAAACAAAACAAACTAAATGATCTTTAAAAAGTTGATAACGCTATATTAGACTTAAGCAAAGATCAGTATGTAACATTTCAGATCAAATTCAGACTAATTTGTGGAAATTATTTAATGCAAAAAAAACTTGGTCTATTTTTTTTTAATCTGGGAAAAGATACCTGTGTGTTTATCCATGTAGTGTTTTTGAACTGGTGAGCAAAGACAAAGTTAGTGAAATGTTTCATTTTTAATTTCATGTACAGGTGTAACCTCACATTGACTGTTGGGAGCAGTTACAATTTTGTCAAAACATTGTTTTGACTGCTTTGTGCAAAGATACAATTTCGAAAATGTTAAAGTTGATAGACCCTAGTTTTTAAACGCTGCTATTAGACATGTTTGTTTGACGATTGAAATAAGACATGAATTGCATTATAATATATAGATTTTCCATTTCCATACATCCAAAGTGTTTCTAATCATCCTGTTGTTTCTAATACCACGAAAAGCTTTTTTCATATTTTAAAAAATGCTGGTACATTTGAGAAGTAAGGATTATGGAGTTGAACTCTAGTCCGAGTTTTTTTTTAAAGCCTATTTTCTTGTTGGAACGTCACAGACTCTTGTTTCACTCTACTGTAACAGGCTCTTGTTTCACTCTACTGTAACAGGCTCTTGTTTCACTCTACTGTAACAGACTCTTGTTTCACTCTTCTGTAACAGACTCTTGTTTCACTCTACTGTAACAGACTCTTGTTTCACTCTACTGTAACAGACTCTTGTTTCACTCTTCTGTAACAGGCTCTTGTTTCACTCTACTGTAACATGCTCTTGTTTCACTCTTCTGTAACAGACTCTTGTTTCACTCTACTGTAACATGCTCTTGTTTCACTCTACTGTAACAGACTCTTGTTTCACTCTACTGTAACAGACTCTTGTTTCACTCTACTGTAACAGGCTCTTGTTTCACTCTTCTGTAACAGGCTCTTGTTTCACTCTACTGTAACAGGCTCTTGTTTCACTCTACTGTAACAGACTCTTGTTTCACTCTTCTGTAACAGACTCTTGTTTCACTCTACTGTAACAGGCTCTTGTTTCACTCTTCTGTAACAGGCTCTTGCTTCACTCTACTGTAACAGGCTCTTGTTTCACTCTACTGTAACAGACTCTTGTTTCACTCTACTGTAACAGGCTCTTGTTTCACTCTACTGTAACAGACTCTTGTTTCACTCTACTGTAACAGACTCTTGTTTCACTCTACTGTAACAGGCTCTTGTTTCACTCTACTGTAACATGCTCTTGTTTCACTCTTCTGTAACAGACTCTTGTTTCACTCTACTGTAACATGCTCTTGTTTCACTCTACTGTAACAGACTCTTGTTTCACTCTACTGTAACAGACTCTTGTTTCACTCTACTGTAACAGGCTCTTGTTTCACTCTTCTGTAACAGACTCTTGTTTCACTCTACTGTAACAGACTCTTGTTTCACTCTACTGTAACAGGCTCTTGTTTCACTCTTCTGTAACAGGCTCTTGTTTCACTCTACTGTAACAGGCTCTTGTTTCACTGTTCTGTAACAGGCTCTTGTTTCACTCTACTGTAACAGGCTCTTGTTTCACTGTTCTGTAACAGGCTCTTGTTTCACTCTACTGTAACAGGCTCTTGTTTCACTCTACTGTAACAGACTCTTGTTTCACTCTACTGTAACAGGCTCTTGTTTCACTCTACTGTAACAGGCTCTTGTTTCACTCTACTGTAACATACTCTTGTTTCACTCTACTGTAACATACTCTTGTTTCACTCTACTGTAACAGACTCTTGTTTCACTCTACTGTAACAGACTCTTGTTTCACTCTACTGTAACAGGGCTAGCTCTGGCACTTGCCAAATTCACACTTGCCAATTTATAAAACAATTGGTGAATTGTACCTCAATTTTGCGAAATAATTTAATGTAATAATTGATATTTTGCTGGAAGATAAATGTGCTTCTACAATTTTTTAACATGAAGACATAAGTTGGCGAAATTTTCTGATTACCCAGAGCTAGCCCTGATGTTACAGCTTTGTAGATTCACCAAACTTGGTGTACCATTTTGTCGGTGGGCCCATTGGCTATGTCTCGTTCCAGCCAGTGCACCATCACTGGTATATCAAAGGCTGTGGTATATGCTATCCTGTCTGTGGGATGGTGCATATAAAAGGTCCCTTGCTACTAATGGAAAAATGTAGTGGGTTTCCTCTCTAATGACTATATGTCGAAATTAACTAATGTTTAACGTCCAATAGCCGATGATTATTAAATCAGTGTGCTCTAGTGGTGTCATTAAACAAAACAAACTTTGATTTTTCTTTTTGGTATCCATTTTCACTAGGGTCTGCAACTTTGAAATGCTTTTGTTATTCAGATACATGCGGAGTACAACCGAGCCAATGATGAGTATTTATCGCACCGGATTGCCCAGTGTTTCGAGATGAGTCAGTTCATAAAGCAGACGTCCGGGACGTGTGATCTCGTTATTCTTGCCGGTGATCTCAACATGTTGCCGTCTGATCTCGGCTACAGAGTGATACTGACCAATGGAAATCTCCAAGACTGCTGGACTGATAAGGTTTGATGGGAAAAGTTTTCCATATTGTCTTACTCAGTTGTTGTCCATCTGTCTTAGACTCCAGGGCCCTGTTCAACAAAGTGATCTTAGCGCTAAGATCACCTTAAATGCATAACTACCTGATGCACTTAAGGTGATCTTAGTGCTAAGATCGCTTCATGGAACGAGGCTCAAGGCGCAAACTTAAAAAGTGCCATAGGATCAGAATTACTGCCGTCACTAAGACTCCCCTATGACGGTGAAATGAATATATCTGGCGTGCATTATCTGCCAGTATTTAACATCCATACATACAACATGTGACAGATAGCCCTTCTTGTATTTGTGGGCATCCAGTTGAAGAGCCATATAACCGTAAATAAAATGTGTTGAGTGTTGACATTTTTGTCCAACATACGCTGCAGCTCGCAAACCCATTTACTGAACTATTATAATCTCAAGTGTCATACTTTACTATTTGGAGATTCTAATTTAAGTGTCCAACATAATACATGTATCTCTATATTTAAATCTGTTAAGAATTTTCTTATTAATAGTAAGTGTTTCGAGATCAATTAACCATTCTAGCTGTTTGCTATTTATTCTTTGTTTCTTCTACACCTTTCTCTCTTCTATTTTTTCCCCCAACTATCCGTCTTATCTTTATTGTAATATTGTTCTAGCCATCTTGATGTATAACATGTATATTTGTTAAATATAGGGAGAGGCCTTAATATAGGCACTTGCCTGTTGGCCAATCCCATTTTGATCTGCACATAAATATTGTTTAAACCAACATTCGTACATTTGAAAGATGTCTACATGCAACAAAATGACCTTTTAATCAAATTTATTTGCTGCAAAAGTCACTATTTAAAAAAATCTCCAGAGGCATGCTCAAAAGTGCTCTAGGTGGGAAATTTCACCCGTGGCAATTTTTTTTTTAAATGCTGTTGATGACAACTTGTTACATTCGAGCCCTTAACTCACTTTTTATTAATGCAAGTCTGCACACAATTTATAGCATTATGAACAAAATGTGCATTTCCATATCTGCATTTTCGCAAGAATATTACAACACAAAATGTTACGTTGTCAAAATATATTTTTAGGCCACTTTGCATTATGATGTCTACCCTGAAAAACTCGATAATAGAAAAAAATTGCTCATCGATCGACCAAAAGATATGTATCTGCATTGTATCAATAAACCCGCACACTAAAACGAGCATGAAATAGTGTTAATGTTAGATAAATAATAAAACTGTTCTTAACATAGCAACTTTGCCCATTATGTTCATAAGTTAGATCTAATCAACGGACGATTCAACAATGTCCTGAAATGCTTTTAAATAAAAGAAAACATTGGTTTAAACAATATTTATTGGACAAAAACATATTGGGATTGGTCAACAGGATTAGCCTATATTTAATTAAGTCATCTCCCTAAATTTTACATGCGGATACATGTTTAAATACCAAAAAGCATTCTGCTCCTTTCAGTATGTGTTGACATATCTTGTTGATATGTTGAAGTAGAGCCATTTTGATCAGCATGCTCAGCAGACAATGTCTCTGATTGTAATTGTTTATTTGTCAGGAAAAGACTACTAGTGATGAGGCGGGTAACACCTGTGAATTGCCTGACAACAGCTACACCAGTGCAGAAGACACAAAAGTAAATCCTCTTGGCAAGCGAATAGATTACATCTTGTACCGAGCTAATCAAGGTGAGTCAAGTTAATTCAAGTGAGTCAAGTTAATCCCAGTGAGTCGAGCTAAGTTAGGTGAGTTGAGCTAAGTTAGGTGAGTCACGCTAATCCAGGTGAGAAGCTAATCGAGGTGAGTCAAGTTAATCCCAGTGAGTTGAGCTAAGTTAAGTGAGTCATGCTAATCGAGGTGAGTCAAGTTTATCCCAGTGAGTTGAGCTAAGTTAGGTGTGTCAAGTTAATCCCAGCGAGTCGAGCTAAGTTAGGTGAGTCATACTAATCGAGGTGAGTCAAGTTTATCCCAGTGAGTGGAGCTAAGTTAGGTGTGTCAAGTTAATCCCAGCGAGTCGAGCTAAGTTAGGTGAGTCATACTAATTGAGGTGAGTCAAGTTTATCCCAGTGAGTCGAGCTAAGTTAGGTGAGTCATACTAATCGAGGTGAGTCAAGTTTATCCCAGTTAGTTGAGATAAGTTAGGTGAATCAGGCTAATCAAGGTGAGTCAAGCTAATCTAGGTGAGTTGAGCTAATCAAGGACAGTTGAGCTAAGTTTGGTGGGGTTTTTTATATTGAGATAATGAGAATGATAGGCAGAGGGTGATAGATGAGAAAGATCAATGAAAGTGCAAGCCAGCTTTGACAGGATTTGAACCATTGAGATCATTCGGACACATCCAGGTAAATCATGCTAATCCAGGTGAGTCCGTCTAATCAAGGTGAGTTGAGCCAAGTTAGGTGGGTTAAAATAATTCGGGCACATCCAGGAGAGTCAAGCTAATCATGTTGAATTGAACTAATCGTGTTAAATCGTGCTAATCCAGGACAGTCTTAAGTAATCAGGCAAGTGTCGATAGTCCAGGTGTCCTTAGGAAGTAAGTAAGTACTTCTCTTTCTAGCATGTTCAGCAGCTACAAACATTAGGAGATGTTGTAGCCCAATAGACAGTGTTGAGAAATAACTTGATTTACAACCTGTTTAATGTTATTCAGACCTCAACGTGAAAAAAAAAATTCAGATGAGTGATTAATTGCTCCCCTAACTTAATATTAAATAAACTCATTAAAAGTATTAATAGAAATTAATTTTTGATAATAACTTGTTGATTTAGGTGTGAAAGTCTTTATCAAGGAGGCCTCCGTGACGATGGGATGCATTCCAGGAAAACATTTTCACTACTCAGACCATGAGGCATTGGAGGCTGTTCTCAGAATTGAGAAATCTTCAGATGTAGTCTGTAAGTTTTCAACTGTTGGTTTAAACAATATTTATTTCTGTGTATATATTAACAGATGGAATTGTTCAATATATAAAGACCTTTCCCTACATTATACAATTCCCCTGTCATATGCAGAACTCTCTGGTGAAGTCAGAGATTATGCCCACAACAGGCATGCTTGAACAGTTCTCTGATGGAAGCATGCCAAAAATTACTCACACACCCACATTGTACAATTCAAATATTAACTGGTCAAAATGGACATTTAGTGTTGAAAAAAAGTAAAACTATTATATTTTCAACCTGTCAAAATATAAATATTTGCATATAGATTAGAACAGAGAAACAAAAAGAATAAAGGAGAAGGTGGACAGTTTTATCAGTCAAAACGTTTGCTTTCAGCAATGAAATTGTGGATTGCTTTGAAGATGAGACTATTTTCTTGTAGTGTTAAGTTGGAATCACCATATATTAATGTGTTGATATTTAAGTTTAAATAATATTATTTCTTTTACACCTGTTGGTGAGAACATTATTCGTTATTTTTGACACATAATATATGTGTGATAACAATTTAAAGACTGATGACCAGGTCCCATCTGCCATACCATTCAATGAAAAGGGGCACAATCAAAATTGATTGCTTCATGACAAACGAGTTAACCTGAAATCGATTTGTCTGTGACGCTAGGGCCGTAAATAGGTTTTAGTTGGATAAGATGCTTAAATTATTTTAAACCTGTTTTTGAGGATAAGTAAGAAATAGAATGCTATATAATTTTGCGTCTGTTAGATTTATTTTACAATATGTTTTTCCAAAACATCCAACTCTCTTTCTCTTGTTCGATATGTTATAAAACAACTCGTGATATAAATGGTATCTAACAGCCGTTTGTGTAGTATTCTCTATATATCACTGCATGGCATTGGCACATATGTAGACTAACATTACAAACAATAATGCTCTTTGAGCTCTTCAACATACTTATTATGATTGGTGCAATAGCTTCACAATACACATGCAGTATACCGTATAACCGGAAATTTTCGTGGTCTTAATTTTTCGTGGTTTGGGGTATAAAAATATTTCAAGGTTTCTTATTTTCGTTGTTTGCCAAATCTAAATTGAAAGTGATTTTATTTTCGAGTTTTAGCAAGTCTAGTTGCGAGAATACTTGCTATTGTTGATTAAAGTTTCACTTCGTCTGCCAGTTGTTCGATACTACCTACGTGTAAAGTTAAACAATAGAACAGTCACCTGTAGCCTAATTGGCCACTGTGATACCCGGTATGCTCTTCGACAGACAACTGATCACAGTCTTTGATTTTGTGTAAAGCCAATTAAGACGTATGTGTGAACAAAGCACTTAAGGACGCCATGAAGTCTAATTTTACCACATGGTATTCAAAGCGGGTTTCCCTGGATATGAAACACGGCGAAGTTGTAACGGACATCAAGATCGAAATGCGTACTTCGACGATAAAACCAATTCATGCAAGGTGGATTATGAAAGTTATGGCTGAATTAAAAATATGCCAGGAAATGTTGAAATCTGCATTCATCCACCCCAGAATCTCTGATGCGGACATTGACAAAAACAATATACGAAATTTAAAAATATTTCATTATATTCTACAAACAGTGAGATTCACGCAATATCTTTTTTAAAATTCTAACTTGTTGTTTTGACTATACTATTCTCTTGTCGTATCCGGTGGACTGCGCATGACAGGAAATAAAATGTTCCGGTAAATTGTCAGTGTGTTATGGTTTTCACAATAAATATTTTAGTTAGAATTTGTTGATTTTTTCAAATATTTTCAAGGATTTATATTTTCGATGCTGACTACTTACCCTCGAAACCCACGAAAATAAAAATCCTCAAAAATGTCCGGTTATACGGTATGTCAGATCTTGCTTCTTTAAAAAAACAAAAGGTTTGATTTTAAGGTCTGTAAGTTTGTCTATGCACATTTGGTAGAAATAAATATTTGTTTCCATTTCAGGAATAAAATATATAACTTAAATGACACAAATTACTGGAGAAAATTTTATTTATTTATGATTTCCAGGAGTCAGCCATTGTAACAAATACATCATGTGATGTTACATGCAATGGGCTGCTTGTAGCGACGTGAATGGTCCTGTCTCAGAAAGTGATACCATGACATAGATTTGTGTCACTGTATGAAAATTATGAGTGAAAAGATCACACAAGGGTTTGTTTGTTTTTGTTTAACACCACCACTAGAGCACATTGATTAATTAATCATCGGCTATTGGATGTCAAACATTTGGTAATTCTGACATGTAGTCATCAGAGGAAACCTGTTATATTTTTCCTAATGCAGCAAGGGATCTTTTATATGCACTTTCCCACAGACAGGAAAGCACATACCAGTCTTTGACCAGTTGTGGTGCACTGGCTGGAACAAGAAAAAATCCAATCAGTTGAATGGATCCATCGAGGTGGTTCAATCATCTCACACAAGAAGTAAAGGTCACAATGATAACTGAATATAATAAAATGTAGTGGTTCAACAACTAAGTAACACTATGTTATTCAAAGGGGACCAAGGTTGACAGGCCATTATTTTTTTTAATCACTGCTTAGTCTGAACATTGTCTGCAGTGGGAATTATTCTAAGCTGCAAATCATTTTACTTTACTTTAAACTAATTTTAAATCCTACCAATCGAAAAACAGATGGGCTTAAAAAACTGGCCTCAGTGGCATCGTGGTTAAGCCATCGGACATACGGCTGGTAGGTACAGGGTTCACAGCCCGGTACCGGCTTCCACCCAAAGCGAGTTTTAATGACTCAATAGATAGGTGTACGGCCATTACACGCTCTTCTCTCTCACTAACCACTAACAAATAACCCACTGTCATGGACAGACAGCCCAGATAGCTGAGGTGTATGCCCAGGACAGCGTGCTTGAACTGTAATTGGATATAAGCACGAAAATAAGTGAAATGAAAAATGATGGACTTAAATATGAGAATTCCCAGTAGTGTCAAAAAGACTCAGGATAACAGTGATGGCCACAAATTTACATGCTTCGTTGGAGAAAATTTATATTGTACCTGTGGTCATTTTTATTTTGCCATCTACACAATAGAAAGCGCCATACCTACTTATTCAGGTTCAATCAAATCGTCGCAATGATACCAGATTTTGATAATAGTACTGACAGTATTTTATTATTATCATTTTGGGATTAATTATTTTATCCTTGATTTTTTCAGCTCCATTAGAAGATGATGATCATTTGGAATCGGAGAGGAACCAGCATCTTCTAGAAGCAATTGAATTTATTGACATCGGCATGGAGCAGTCCAAGTTCAACGGAATGTTTTTTCAGTTCGGGTTTCTTCTCTTATTTATTCTACTTTTCCTGCTCAGCCAAACAGAAGCTGGCGGAGATCCCATGATTTTCTACATCCTCCTGTTTGTAAAGTTGGGCCTCACACTGGTCTTGGCTTTCTGCTTCTGGACTGGGGTCATGGTCACGAGAACAGATGCAAACAATTTTCTGGGTATCAAGTTAAACATTGCTAATGTCCTTAAAAATTCAAAGGTTAAAATTCAATGATTCTGATAAAACTGATTTTTTAATTATAACTAACAAACAAGACTGAAGAGACCATGTTCATATTCATGAGACACTTTATGTTCAATTATGGTAGCTGATTTAGCAGTCGCAGATTTTTATTGTAAAATTAAGCCAATTGTTATTGAAATTTATTTATTTTTTGCTGTGATCTTCCCTTCTTGATTGTGGCTGTGGCTAAAACTATTAAAATTAAAATTATTTTTATTGAAAAAAAAAAAGTCATTGTAAGGAAGGCAAAGTGAGTTACAATGCGTTACTGTCATAATTATAGTACTGGTATGTCGAGTCCACTTGGACATTTGACATTTTAAGACAAAAAGTATTGGACAAATGAATACTTTAGATGGAAAACTGTCATTATGCAACTTGGAGTGAGACCTATTAAAGTGATTGAAATGGCAGACTTATCAGTCTCTGCTTTTAACTGTACAGGGTGTATACCACCAAGTCAAATCCCATAGACGACTAAAACTCCTACCTGCAACATATACACCACAGATATAAATACTACCACCCCTCGCCCTTAAAGTGAATTGGAAAAAATTGGGGGTCAGGCTGCTCATTTCAGAGATAATAGGTAGCGTCTGTGACTGCACTAGTTCCACACAAAATTTTAGTACTATTTTGTACATGTACCCCATACATATTTCGAACACAAGGTTACTTGACAGTGGTACTAGCATTTTTTGCCCAGACAAAACAATTTTTTTTTACAACAAACACACTCACATTTATCAACAATCACAGGACTTGTGGTATTAACTGTTTTATCAAATTTTTGGTGAACCTCGAACTTTGACCCAGCCTGATGTTATTTGGTTTAGTACGACCTAGGTTCGAAAATATTCCTTGGTGATTAGTAGTCATGGGAAACTATCTTTTAAAACTATTTGTTCAGCACTGATCTGTTGGCAGCATTATTTTTGTTTTGAAAACCTTACATTAATTAATTCCACTTGACTATTGCACCTTCAAGTTAAGAAATCAACAAGCATTATATTTGATACATTCCAGTGTATTAACTAGACTTGTTTATGTGTTTGTTTTGCTAATGAACAGTGCCAACAAATATATTGTGATATTTACATATTGTGTATTTATTTGCTACAGCAAACTCTTTTTAAATAAATAGAATAGTTTCTTTGGATTTATTTACTTGCTTTTATCGAATGTTTAACTTATTGTTGTTTTATTCAGCCATTAACATATCGGGCAGGTGGGGGATACACAACTGAGATGACAGGAAACAAATGTGTAAGCTTTATGCCGCTTTGCTGTGTATAATTGTATTTGAGATTTTCAGTTTTTTTCATCAGATGTGGATCTAGGAATTTTTAATGGAAGGGTGGTGTAACATTAGGCTGTATATGGGATTTTTCTAGGGAAGGGGTTGCATTAGTTAAAAAGAACCGGCGTCGTGGCAGGCCATCGGTCTACAGGCTGGTAGCTACTGGGTTCGGATCCCAGTCGAGGCATGGGATTTTTAATCCAGATACCGACTCCAAACCCTGAGTGAGTGCTCCGCAAGGCTCAATGGGTAGGTGTAAACCACTTGCACCGACCAGTGATCCATAACTGGTTCAACAAAGGCCATGGTTTGTGCTATCCTGCCTGTGGGAAGTGCAAATAAAAGATCCCTTGCTGCTAATCGGAAGAGTAGCCCATGTAGTGGCGACAGCGGGTTTCCTCTTAGAATCTGTTTGGTCCTTAACCATATGTCTGACGCTATATAACCGTAAATAAAATGTGTTGAGTGCGTTGTTAAATAAAACATTTCTTTTAGTTAAAAAGGGCATGTCCAGTATTTAGGGATGGATGCAACATTTAAAAAGGCTCCTACAATATTCCAAAGGACACTAACATGTAGTATCTATATGGTAATCTTCCACACAAATATCAAGCTGATCAAAACTAATTTAGACTCCCATCATATGTGGTCATGAGGGACAGAAAGAGAAGACCAGAGGGCAACATCCACTATCAAAATATAGTTGACCAAAAATGAGTTGAATGTAAATCACTGGGATTCAGTTGTTTGCACGATCCATTGGGTTATTTACTTTTATATCTGAAGAATTAATTTCCAAAACATATAACTATTTACGTCATTTTGAGAAAAACATGGTTTCTCTGCAACATCCTGTTCAATAGGCATAGGTCATTTCGACGGAAATTTTTCTGGACTGTTGAGTTGTATCAACATCAGAATATCTTCACAGTCAATTCCAAAATCTGAAAATTGGTAAACGTCAGGTTTTGGAAAGGAAGTCTTCAGCAATTATTCTACAACTGGTGCATCAAGAGCTGCGTGTAGTCCTGTTTGTGATAAAGTGCTGCCAGAAGGAAAGGAATATTTGTTTAGCCAAACCGTAGCATTTTAAAGTCGCAGACACCAATTTTTGGCACGTTTTTCACTATTTAGAACAATGTTTTATAATTAAAATCATACATTACTTACATTTTCTTTAGAATACCTCTGAGAAGTAATGGTTATGCAGACAAGCTCTATTGCAGTCTGTTTTTAGAGGATATTTCACTATCATTGTCACAGAATCTTGTTTCACTGTATTGTAATTTCATCCCAATGTTACAGGTTTGTAGATTAACCAAACTTGGGGTCCATTTTTACACGTTGAAACTAGGGTAAATGCAATTTTAACATTTGAATAAAAAATTTTTTAAATCAAACTGCTTCATTTCCTCTCACATTAGAATTCTAGTTATATGTTTCTCCCAATCTGCCAGCTTCTATCTTTTGGATTCTTTTCCTGTTGGGGCGTGGCATAGCCCAGTGGTAAAGTGCTCACTTGATGTGCAGTTGGTCCAAGATCGATCCCCATTGGGCCATTTCTCGTTCCAGCCAGTGAACCACGACTAGTATATCGAAGGCTGTGGTATGTGCTATCCTGTCTATGGGGTGGTTTATATAAAAAAGATACTTTGCTACTAATGGAAAAATGTCTGAATTACCAAATGTTTGACATCCAATAGGCGATGATTAATTAATCAGTGTGCTTCAGTGGTATCGAACAAAACAAACTTTTAAAACTTTTCTTGTCCATCTCCACAACCAAACTACAAGAGGTATTTGTCACCTGTAACCATCCATGTCACACACCTGCCATATTCCATCAGCCTTTACTGCAGGCTTAGTCTGACCACTTTCAATCCTTTCAATAAGAAATCAGTCACTTGTTTCATATTTCAACTGTCCACTAGTGAAACTTCTGCTTGCATGGGATTATTTTAAAAATAAAACAAACACTGGTAAATGAATATTACATTTTTAAATTTTTATTAATAGCCATGCCGATTTGCATGACTGAATGTATGATAGTATATGACCCTTCCAAATTTGCATAATGACTAGCACAACAAGCACATATAGTCTTGAATAAGGTTGCCTCAATGACATTGCATACATACAGATACATACAACAGTACACAACCACAAACACATTCTTTGCTAATTACTGTCAATTAAGTACGTAGTAGCAATGATTAATGCTTCAGGGCCCATCCTTAAAAAAACTTGAGTCCCGACTCGATCTTAAATGACATCACACACATACAATTTCTATGGCATTACCATGACGTTCATGTCTCACTCTTTATTAGTCTCGAGTCTAGACTCTAAAAGTTTTATAAGCACCAGGCCAGACCCTTTAAATAACATTTCCATGGATCTCTAACCATGAACATAAGCAAAATATTTTACATATATAGGAATGCTTGATAAATAACAATGAAAAAGGCAAGAATGATATTTGTAAACGATGGCAAACTGCTTAAGTTGCCTATTACGTTATTAAAGATGCAGACCCTAGTTTTAACCCGTAAAAAAAACTGACACCAAGTTTAGTTCATTTACAAACCTGTAACTCATTTGGATAAAGTTACAATAGAGTGAAAGAAGATTCTGACGTTAAAACGAAATATCCTTAAAAATAGAAAAAAAAATCAATAAACTGCTACTTCTCAGACAAACATGCATTTTTAAAAATACGAAAAATGCAATTTTTGGTACTAGGATACCCAGAAACACTTTCGGTTCTATGGAAATGAATAATGTAAAGAATAAAATACAAGTAATGTTTGATTTCAGTTATCATAAACGGCTCTAGTAGTGAAAAATATGCTGTAGTGTTTAAAAACTAGGGTCTGTCCCTTTAAGCAGTCAATCCTACAGGCAGGATCACACATGGCTTATGAGCCAGTCAATCCTACAGGCAGGATCACACATGGCTTATGAGCCAGTCAATCCTACAGGCAGGATCACACATGGCTTATGAGCTATTAAAGGCAAAGTGGCACACAATAGACGAAGTATTCACTGTCCATTATTCTTCAGCTAACATGCACTACGACATTTCAAACAGTTACTGTTATATATATAAGAACTGTTGGCCATTCTTGGTGAATTTAACAATGTATAATGGACACAAATTGTTTAAAATCACATAGCATAGCAGTGATTTTATACTAAATTTGTGACTGTTATACATGTTACATTCATTTTAAAATTACAAACAATTCCTATAATAATTACAAACAACACAACTTACTTAGTTAAAACAAAATACACATAATTCAGTTTCTAATGACCTTTCCATGACCCGTTTTATGGAAAGACATCCCATTTTAAGGTTTATTGAAGAATAGTAATAACTTTTTAATGCTGTCATTCAATCAGAATATGGCAGAAGCTTTGTAATGATAATCAATTAACAAAGTTATATTTTTTCAGATTTATAAGTAATAGGGCTAGCTCTGGCAGTCGCCAAATTTGACAATTGCAAATTCTGAAAACTGGCAAATTTTATTTTGAGTTGGCGAATAATTTTATGACATTTTATTATAAAATAACTGTTTTCTGCCATTTTTCAAGTTTAATAAATAATTTGGCGAAACTTTGTGTTCACCCTGAGCTAGCCCTGGGTAAGTAGCCATAATTCAAGTTTAAAATACCAAAATATAATTAACCACTGGCACATGACAACTACATGTATTTTTCTGGTTGGATAAAGAACATTTTCACAACAAATACACAGAGCTGAGGAACCCTAACCCTTTCTCTGAGGGAACACAGAGCTGAGGAACCCTAACCCTTTCTCTGAGGGAACACAGAGCTGAGGAACCCTAACCCTTTCTCTGAGGGAATACAGAGCTGAGGAACCCTAACCCTTTCTCTGAGGGAACACAGAGCTGAGGAACTCTAACCCTTTCTCTGAGGGAACACAGAGCTGAGGAACTCTAACCCTAACCCAGGGGGATCATAGAGCTGAGGAATCCTAATCCAAAGGGAACACAGAGCTAAAGAACCCTAACCCTGGGGGAACATAGAGATGAGGAACCCTAACCCTGGGGTAACACAGAGCTAAAGAACTCTAACCCTGCGGGAACAGAGATGAGGAACCCTAACCCTGTGGCAACATAGAGATGAGAAACCCTAACCCTGTGGCAACATAGAGATGAGGAACCCTAACCCTGTGGCAACATAGAGATGAGAAACCCTAACCCTGTGGCAACATAGAGATGAGAAACCCTAACCCTGTGGCAACATAGAGATGAGGAACCCTAACCCTGTGGCAACATAGAGATGAGAAACCCTAACCCTGTGGCAACATAGAGATGAGGAACCCTAACCCTGTGGCAACATAGAGATGAGGAACCCTAACCCTGTGGCAACATAGAGATGAGGAACCCTAACCCTGTGGCAACATAGAGATGAGAAACCCTAACCCTGTGGCAACATAGAGATGAGAAACCCTAACCCTGTGGCAACATAGAGATGAGAAACCCTAACCCTGTGGCAACATAGAGATGAGGAACCCTAACCCTGGGGTAACACAGAGCTAAAGAACTCTAACCCTGCGGGAACAGAGATGAGGAACCCTAACCCTGTGGCAACATAGAGATGAGGAACCCTAACCCTGTGGCAACATAGAGATGAGAAACCCTAACCCTGTGGCAACATAGAGATGAGGAACCCTAACCCTGTGGCAACATAGAGATGAGAAACCCTAACCCTGTGGGAACATAGAGCTGAGGAACCCTAACCCTGAGGGAACATAGAGATGAGGAACCCTAACCCTGAGGGAACATAGAGATGAGGAACCCTAACCCTAACCCTGATGAACATAGAGCTGAGGGACCCTAACCCTGAGGGAACATAGAGATGAGGAACCCTAACCCTGAGGGAACATACAGCTGAGGAACCCTAAGGGAACATAGAGCTGACCCCTATTAAACAGGCCTGGCCACGTTATTCTCACAATTTCTGTGCAATATTTCTACACAAAGGGATGTGATAGTCATTTAAAAGTAAAAAAGCTGAAATAACACAAAAAAGCTAAAAATTCTATATCACATTTAAATAAAGCTAATTATTCAGCATTTCAGATCAAATACAATCTATTTTGTAAAAACAATTTTATATGTGGGAATAAATAACACAAAAAAGAACAGTTGAAATGAGATAAAGAAGCAAAAATTACACGAAATCACATAGATCCGACGACATTACAATTCTGCACAAGAATAATTTTGTAATAAGTTTATTTATTAATGTGTCAGATACCTTTGTAAATAATTGTTTCTTATTATAGTTCTTCACGTAGCTGGTTTTATGGACATGCATTTACGCATATATACATATTCACACCACTATCTGCAAAATACAAAATATATTACTGTACAGTTGCATATACTTCCTTAAAAATGTTGAGATGAAAGAATAGGGTTTCCAAAAACGAAATTGGATTTCTGGAGAATAAAAAATAAAAAATGATGAAATGTCAAAATTAAAAAAAAAAAAATTTTACGATACATTTCTATATACATTATGCAAAATACTAGTAGTCTACTTTACACCATATAAAAAAAAAAGTAACCTTTACTGTACAAAGACTAAAACTCAGTAAATAAATAAACAACAGATCCTGTCTATACTGTGTCAGAATGAAACTAAGTTTATTTAAGGATTGTCTGTTGTTTCTTTTAGTTCATCTGGGTATGAACAAAAAAAATCATCCGCAAACTGTGTGAATCGGCGAAGCCATTCTCACATAAGTTTGCGGATGATTTTTTTTGTTCATACCCAGATGAACATAAAAGAAATAACAGACAATACTTATAATTAAATTTGAATGATACATGCTAATAATAACACTAAAACATCATACTTTATTTTGAATTATATTTTATCCATAAACAATAACGCTCATTAAGACAACTTGCCCATATAAAATGACGTCATCACATATGACGTTCCCTGACGACGTAATTTTTACGTTCATCGAAAAATGAACAAACTCCTGTTGCTACGTCTGGACCAATCGGATGACGTTACGTTGCAATGAATGTAACAGAAATTTAATTATTATAATATATTAAAACAAATAACAGAATGGAGCGGTCATCCCGTTTCTGTAATCTACGGTCAACTGTTTGTTAGAATTCAGCGTATCAACTATTGCATTTTAAGCTTCTTAAAACAAAGTGGATCTCATAGAATGTATTCACCTCATTTAAATTCCCATAAAATGGTCAAACAAGCGATGCTTTTCGGTCCTGGAAGGAGGAGCTGGCAAAAGATGACACATGCACCCATGACAGGCGATGCTAAAACCTATGACCTGAAATCATTTCTTCTAATAATTATAGAACATAGTTTACGGTCAAAGATTCAATAAATGTTAAAACTGAAATATTTATTCCAATAATATTTTGTTTAATTTTAAAACATTCAGGTAAGAGAAACATTCAGATCTAGTGGGAAAAAATAAGACAGAAGAGAAACTGAGAAATTAGGAAATGATAATCTAATCTAACTAGAATGCTAGTATAGACTTCTTTGAATCGGTCAATTATTGATCCACTATCAATGGAATAATAATCTCTCCAAGGTAAAATGGGTTACATCGCATACACTAGGATAAAAATTCAGTTTTATCTTATATTAAGTAAAGATATGAAAAAGGTCTGGTATTACCATACTTGGCAGACTGAACCATAAGGGTAATAATATGGGCCAATATATATTATGTACAGAATTATGTTAAAAACAATAATTCTTTTATTGTACCTGAAGATCAATTTAGTTCTATATGTTTTTATCAATAATTACTTTTAAACATTTTTCAGAAGAAAACAAAAAATTAAAATAATAAATACTAATTAAATACATTTAAAAAAATTAAATATAATAATACGGTTGTTGATTTTACAGTATGGGATGTTTAGTCTGATCTGACATCTAAATGAAAACATTTTCATTGTGCCAGAATACATTCACTTCTATGCATACTGATTTGGTAGGTCCAAGTAGAAACATAAACCACATCTAAAACAGGTTTTTAACTTTTAAACATGGGACACAAAACAAAGTTTTAAAAAAATGCAGAAATACAGATTACCCAACATTGTAGAGATACTCTGCTATTGAGATACATTGCACGTAGATTCTGTATTAATACCACAAACATTGACAGGCCGTAGATAAGCTTGTTATAGTGGGCTCACATGCGTTAGGATAGCAAAGCACAAATAGTTCTACAATTCACTGCTAAGTAAATTTTATGAACAGTGTGGCCACCAATAATATTTCACTGCAAGAAATATAACAAGAAAAACATAACAATATTCAAGAAACATAAATATGTTCATATCTTGAATATGGAATAAGTTACAGTAACGAATGTGTATTTAAATTAGCTATTTACCTCGCATAACAAGTCAAATGCAAATGCACTTAGATTACAGCCTTCGTATGTCACATAAAACTGTGAATCTACACATCAAAGATTACCCGTAATCTTTGAAATTATTATTGACAACAGAATATACAATGCATTTTCATATCACAAGTACCAAAGGTTTAGCCATGAGTACCAGTTTAATAAGTAAAATACATGCATAACATAATAGAATTAAAACATTTTTGCAGCATATGGAGGTACATTGTTAAAAAGTCTATTTCTCATCCTGTCCAGCTTCTATGAGCTGCTTATTGAATACACGATTAGCTTTGAACACACACTACAGCCAATGCTGGAGGATGTGTCCATAAGAAGCATACCTGATCGATACAGATAATAGTTGATGTAATGACAAATGATCAAACAATTTTCTCTCCAAAACATCGTCTTAAGCAGATGTAAATATAAAGATATGATCAAAAAACACTTCACAATCTTCACCAGGAAAGACGAGCGACGCCCACTGCCCTCCACATTCACTTAGAAAGTTCTAGGAGAGCAGCAACTTGATCACCTTGCTATACAATGTTTAATAAATGTTATTTGAAATTTTATGCGACTGTTCACCTAGCACCATTTCAGACAAGTGACTCCTGGCAAGGTGAAGCCATGCTAATTGAAGGTCCTCCTTTTTCCACCCCACCAACTCTGTGCCTCTTCAAGTCTACTAGACATGATTTAAAATGTCCAATCACACAGTGGTCGCAATATCACATTTAATGTTTACTATATTTGTGATGTAATCAACATGAAATTGTGGAGAATTCAATGATCTAAAGGGAATTTTACTGGTAAATCTGATCTCAAATGGAATGAGGAAAATAATAATATAGTTGTTCCAAAATTAGTCATACATCTGGTCCACAGTCTTAAGATGTATATCAAGAATGTTCCAATTTTCTTTCCCACATGACAGAACATTTTCCTACATCTAAACTTGAGAATGCCACATCAAAATATGATTGTCTTAACACTGTCAGATTAGCAGTTTGGCCATCTTCCCTTGAATTATACTGTTTAACAGCAAATATAAAAAAAAATCTTTTTTTCATTTTGTATAAAAACCATACAAATAGGTATTAAAACTCAGTTTAGCATTGACTAAAAATCTCTCTTTATAAGTTATATATTTCCTTGCTAACAACTATTTTTCATTTCATCTTCTGACTGTAGGCTGGAGAGACAAAAATCTGGTATTATTTCTGGAAACTGCTTGCCACATTTATAAGAATCATATCTGCACCTATTTCCAGTATTAAAATGTTAATTTTAGTCACTGGGAAACTGGTATAAAATCCATCGGTCTCCATGGGAGACATCAAGTGTTTCACATTGTTTCTTCTCAGTTCATCCCATCTCCAATATTTTTATCTGTAGGGGATGTGTCAAAATATCATTACAGGATGTATCATTTCAGTCATACCATATGGTATATTTTATACCGCAGGTGATGTGTCGGAATATTGTTATTTCATCTCCAAATCTTAAAGTACAGGGGACGTATCAAACTACCATCATGTAACATCACATATCTTCAAGTTCAGGGGATGTGCAGTGTTTGACAAATGTTTGAGAAAGTCACTATAGCCCTCACAGAAGCTTTGGCTAGTGCCCTATGTATTACAGCAATACAGTTGACATTTTCCACCAGCCCCTACTAAATATTAATTATCTGGGACAAAGGGCTAGTGGATTTGTTGAACCACCCTGATGTGTCAAAGTGTCATCTTGTTTATATTCTAGTGCAGGGGATGTGTCAATTTACCACCAAGTCTTATCTTCTTGTTTATCTTCTAGTAAAGGGGATGTATCAAACTACAGTACCTATCATGTCATCTCAGATATCTTGTAGTACAGGGTATGTATCAAAGTAGTGTCATGTCCACTCTTGTACTATCACCATGTTATCTCAGATATCTTATAGTACAGTGGATATGTCAAAACTACTGTCACATTATTTTACTTGGCTTTTAGTATGGGGGATGTGTCAAACTAAGTTATGTAATATCATCTCATGTATCTTCTAGGAATGTTTCAGAGTTCTGTCACATTATCTTGTGTATCGTCTAGCACAGGGGGAGGGAAGTTGCATTTGTCTAACTACCGTCATGTCATCTGATCTTGGGTTCCCTCAGTAGCAGGGGGTGTGTCAAACTTGCCAAGTCCTTTGGTATAACTCATCGGGGAAAGTTCAAATCCCTTCTTCAACATCATGTCTTGCAAATCTTTGTCTTCCTCTTGCTCTCTGTAAAATAAATTATTCAAATAACAACAGGGTTTTGGGGGGTTTTGGGGTTTTTAAATCAACAAAAGCTATTTATTTTTTAAAACACTATAAATGGTGTTTTTGGAATTGAATTTAGTAACATTCTCTCTGATAATCAAAAGACCAACCAATAAAACATTGAAATAAATCAACAAATAATGACAAACTATTATTATCTCTCTAATATAGAAAATTACAAAAGAACTATAATTTTATATTTCAAATTGAACTCCATAAATTTTAAGTTTCTTTGTTTTGTTTAACGACACTATTAGAGCACATTGATTAATCATCGGCTATTGGATGTCAAACATTTGGTAATTCTGACACATCATCAGAGAAAACCCGCTACATTTTTCTAATGCTGCAAAGGATCTTTTATATGCACTTTCTCACAGACAGAAAAGCATATACCATGGCTTTTGACCTGTTGTGGTGCACTGCTTGGACGATAAAAAAAACCCTATCAGTTGAATGGATCCACCCAAGCGAGCACTCGACAGACTGAGTGTAACCAACACCCGACTGGTGGATACCTTAAGCGATCTTCATCCAACATGGCAACCAGACTGTCTCTCTGCTCCACAACTTCGAGAAGTTCATCAAGAATCCTTTTCTCGTTGGTCATCTGTTCTTCAGTCTTACTACCGGCTATAAGATAGCAATACAAGAGAGTAAGAATTGCTGTTCATTCAAAACAAAACCAACCCCACCCCAGGGCTAGCGAGTAGAAAAATTAACCAAATTATCTAATAAACTTTAAAAATTGCTAAAACCCAGTTATTTTGTAGCAAAATATCCCATTATTACATGAAATAATGCCAAATTAAAACAAGCGTTCTGCTAAAGCAATACATGTCCCCTACCAGCCCCAACATTTTTTCGTATCTCCTAAGTTCAATGGCCATAACTCTGTCAAAAATGTGTAAATTGCTATGAAAGTCAAACTTGATCTGTAACAGTATATGATAAAGCTATACACAAAATATCAGCTCAATATCTCAAGGCATTCTGAAAATAAATGTCTGAAATTTTTTTTTCATAGATCCTAAGTTCAAGGGCCACAACTCCTCCATAAAAAATTGGTAAATCACCATTGAAAGTCAAACTTGATCTGTAACAGTACAGGATACAGCTATACACGAAATTTAAGCTCAATATCTTAAAGCATTCTAAAAAAAAACATCTGAAAAACAATATGTGGGACAGACAAACAGAAAGAAGGACGGAGATGAAACCAATAGTCCCCTCCAGTTGGACCGGTCCGGGACTAATAAAATTTGCCAATTTCTTTATCAAATTTGGCAAGTGCCAGAGCTAATTCTGCCACCCCCAACTAACAAATTGACTGTTATTTCTCAACACAGGAACTAGTGATGGTAAGCCTCTTTATTTTGCTTAAAAACCTATGGCCAGTTTTCTTGTACAAATTTGTGCATGCAATTTCATGCTTGGTTTCAAAAGTGTGTAGTGAACATGAATGGTAACAGTGTAGTTGAGAACAAGGCAAACCCAACAGCCAAGAATGACAGCTGAATCAGTGAATCTGAATAAGGGTACCATTCCACAAATGTGAGTATGTGTAACAATGGCCCAAATCCATTTTGTAAATGTGGTTATTATACACAGATTACGATTAGACTTGATGAAACAGATTTTTTAAAGTTTCCCTGTAGAATGTGGTACTGTTGAGTTGGGCCTCTATTGAATTCACCGATTCAGGTAGTGGCTGTACTGTTATCCTGCTAATCCATTGCTGGTTTGACTGACATACACTCACCCTCATTCTGCATCGACTCTCGCAATTCATGCTGCAGTCGAGCCTGTCGATCTTCCAACTCAAGCTCACGAGCTCTAGGAAAGCAAAACAAAACAAATATAATAGACCATTCTCATAACTGAAAGGATATGTCAAAACAACAGAACATGAGATAACTGTAAATATTTTTTCTGACATTTAAAAGAAAAGAAGAAAAAAAGACATTTACAAATCAGTTGTATTATGTTTATTTCAGAGCAGGATCCAGTGATCAACCAGGGGACCTAAAAATATTTAAGTGTTGCCTTTTTTTTCTTTTCTTTTTCTTTTTTCATTGGGATGCCCTTTTTTTATTGATATTTCAATGGAATGCTATTTTGGCGAGTAATAAAATGTCTAAACCAAGGTACCAATACTGGACTTCATAGAAAATGTCCTGAGTTTAACTGTCTTGTTAATTTAAAATTAGTGTCAATACTAATTCCCAGGGCTTCTAGATTATGGTAGCCCCACTCCCATGGTTAGTAATATTTAATGTTGGGCTAGTAAATACCTAACATTGCTATGCCCGATGGCTAGTGAATTTTTTTGGTCAAATGTTTTAGTTAAGTCTATTTTGTAAATATGAATATCCTGCCCATCCAACCCCAACCCCCCAATGTCAGTGTTTTTAAGCTGTATCTCTCTCTTTAGGTGACATATTTGATTATTACTATTATTTAGTAAAATTGTATTAACTTAAAGTAAAGTAGGGCTAGTGAATTTTTAATCATGGCTTGTACATTTTTTAAATCACTGATCCCATGGCTAGTGGATTTTATAAAAATTCAAGAAGCCCTGAATTCCACAATTTTTTTAACTGTAATTTTCCAAATTCTAAACTAGTTTTAAAACTGGATCTTTCCTCAGTCTGGTTTTCTTTTTTCAGTAATCTGATAAAAGATGAAATTATCAAATAGGAGATATCTACTCAATGCAATTTTAATAAACATAATAAAACCTGCCTGTATTATGACATTATGACTCCAGTTTGTTTTAAATATTTAATACTAACACCATATATCTTTTAGACTACTAAACACATTAACAAATAAAGAGGATTCAAAATGCAGAACAATATGATTGATGTTTTAAAATCTGTAAATAACGACGACTTACCGCACCATGAGTTCAGACTCGTATCTCACTAGAGCGTTTTTCTCATGCACCAAATTAAACCATTCCTGCATAAGACGTGTCTCTTCTTTAATTGCATCTACATATCAAAACAAAACACAAATTACTTCTTTTTCTCTTCTGTTATTTTTTTTTCAGTAATGACTTGATAAGCATTTCAAGAATACTCAACGAGCTACGAGATAATACAGATTATGTTGCACAAGGTAAATTGATATCCTTCCTGAGCTTTTGACAAGATCAATTCACAACTGCAAGATAAACGCTACAGTCCAGTAGTGAGTTGGGTATTCTATGTATTACCCATTTTCAATATTTATCAATTTATGGAAGATTTTCGAACTATACTGTTGTTGAAAATAAGTTTGAAAGTGGAAAACAAGATGCAGCATTGCGTCAGAGCTGTGACGTATGTATTGCTGATGACCTAAGTTAGTTGTGAACATTACTTTCACCATGGAAACTATTCTTACACACAACCATCTATAGTGAAGCACTGTTCATGACGTCAAAACGTATCTTGGGGAAGAAATGGGGTTTTTTCTTTCCCTAGGGAAAGATCACTTTTCCTTCCCCACTTCTCTCTGCCCATATGGGTAATAATTAATGTTTTCAACCCTTAGTTATACAGAGCTTGAGATATGCATTTAACTATGTTATCAGCTAATAATGAGTCTACTAGGCTAACGTCCCTTCGGAAAATGATCAAACTGTTAACTGTCTGCAATGATTAATGACAAACTACCATCCGTGCCACTGTATGATGATGAAAGACACAAGATATGAAACTTACAGCAGAAACTGTCTAAACCATATCAAAGCAACGATTTTATAATGATTTTTGGTCATTAGATAATGAAGTATGTCATGAAACATTAAGCATCGCATAAATATGTTTTGGACTACTGCTTGAGTAGGAAAACAGCCTCAATCTAAAGAACTCACTGTATTCCATTCTTAATCATTCATTTTCATTCCTTACAAATCAAATGAACTGAATGACGTGTCACAATTCTTATGCTCTCTAACCTGATCCCTCTCCCCGTAAAGCTTTCTCGACCACAATTCCGCGGTTTTCCAGTTCTCGCTGTTTGACATCAACTTCCTCGAGCTGTCGCTGAATCTCCTGGGCCGATCGAAGGCGTTTCTGCTCTGCCAGCTTTTGTTGCTTCTGAGCCGCGCGGTGCAGACGGCGAGCCAGATGCTCGTCGGTTTCACCCTATAAACACAGTAATATGTAGTCACTAGTGATGGGATTAAAGGCGCACACCCTAGTTTCAGCCCATAAAAATGGACACTAAGTTTAGTTAATCTACAAACCTGCAACACATATTTGGATATGATTATAACAGAGAGGAGCTAATGTCTGTGATCTTTAAACAGGGAAATACTGTCAAAAATAACTAGAGCTTGTCTCATTAACCATTACTTCTTAGACAAACATGTCTTTTTAAAAACTAGGGTATGTCGCTTTAAAGGTAGACCAATCGGTGTCATCCTACAAACACAGTAATATGTAGTCACTAGTTATGTGTGGTATTACAGGTATACCGATCGGTGTCATCTTACAAACACAGTGATATGTAGTCACTAGTGATGTGTGGTATTACAGGTAGACCGATCGGTGTCATCCTACAAACACAGTGATATGTAGTCACTAGTGATGTCTGGTATTACAGGTAGACCGATAGGTATCATCCTACAAACACAGTAATATGTAGTCACTAGTGATGTCTGGTATTACATGTAGACCGATCGGTGTCATCCTACAAACACAGTAATATGTAGTCACTAGTGATGTGTGGTATTACAGGCGTGATCGGTGTCATCCTACACAGTAATATGTAGTCACTAGCGATGTGTGGTATTACAGGTATACCAATCGGTGTCGTCCTACAAAAACAGTAATATGTAGTCACTAGTGATGTGTGGTATTAAAGGTAGACCGATCGGTGTCATACTACACACAGTAATATAGTCACTAGTGATGTGTGGTATTACAGGTAGACCAATTGGTGTCATCCTACAAACACAGTGATATGTAGACACTAGTGATGTGTGGTATTAAAGGTAGACCGATTGATTTCACCCTATAAACACAGTAATATGTAGTCACTAGTGATGTGTGGTATTAAAGGTAGATCGATCGGTGTCTCCCTACAAACACAGTAATATGTAGTCACTAGTGATGTGTGGTATTAAAGGTAGATCGGTCGGTGTCATCCTACACACAGTAATATAGTCACTAGCGATGTGTGGTATTACAGGTATACCAATCAGTGTCGTCCTACAAACACAGTAATATAGTCACTAGTGATGTGTGGTATTACAGGTAGACTGACCAGTGTCATCCTACAAACACAGTAATATGTAGTCACTAGTGATATGTGGTATTACAGGTAGATCAATTTGTGTCGTCCTACAAACAGTAATATGTACTCACTAGTGATGTGTGGTATTACAGGTAGACTGATCGGTGTCATCCTACAAACACAGTAATATGTAGTCACTAGTGATATGTGGTATTACAGGTAGATCAATTTGTGTCGTCCTACAAACAGTAATATGTAGTCACTAGTGATGTGTGGTATTACAGGTAGACCGATCAGGTGTCGTACTACAAACACAATGATATGTAGTCACTAGTGGGGTGTGGTATTACAGGTATAGTGATCAGTGTCGTCCTATAAACACAGTAATATGCAGTCACTAGTGATGTGTGGTATTACAGGTACAGTGATCGGTGTCGTCCTATAAACAGTAATATGCAGTCACTAGTGATGTGTGGTATTACAGGTACAGTGATCGGTGTCGTCCTATAAACACAGTAATATGCAGTCACTAGTGATGTGTGGTATTACAGGTAGACCATTAAATCATCATTCAAAAAGAAAATGATACTCTACCTGCATCGATAGACTCAGTAATTTCGTTATTTCAAGTCCACTATCCCTTAGAAACCCTAATCTCTTGGCTTCAACTGGTTCACTCAACTCTGAGGGACTGACATTATAACTTTAAGCTAGACAGGCATTATATTACAAAAGTATTTGGTGAACCCACAACTGTGTAATTTCTTTTTAAAATGTAATTATTAACATCAAAAAGGTTTCGAATGGTGAAGCATAATATTTTATTCTGTGTTTTTAGGATACTTGAACTAAGAAATAATAATAATAAAAGCAAAATTATAAGCTAAGGGAATAACTAAATCAAATGCAATGGAATATAAAAATATTCTTCAAGGTTGATACATGTAATTATTCCACAAACTCAGAGTCCACCAACTTGAATGCATTTTATGTCTCAATAACTCCCAGTGATTGATTTTTATCATAGATGACAAGATCATTTAATTTAGTAAATATAAATTACTTACATGTCTTTTCATCTGAAGAGTACTGGTTGACATCATACTTTCACCAGAATCAGAAAATTCATCCACTGAAAATACAAGATTGTCAATCAGCCAGTCTTGGGCAATGGACTGTCAAAAGATGTATTTTACATTGTGACTGATGAAAACATACTAAATGGGCATGGCAAAATAAAACATTCTTGTTTTGTAACTTGCAATTTAAAATTAATGTGAAGAAACTATTCAGAAAGGTGTAACATCAATATAAAGACTAATGATTATCTCCATTAAAAGAAATGCATTGTTTATTTTTAAAATTATATATCCTGGAATCCTGCGTATAACCATTAGAGCCTAGACTCCAATCTTTGATCATATCACATGCATACAATTATAGTCATTCCCACAGGGAACGCCTTTTTTCATACTATACAATTTACTACAAGTTATTTATTTCTGAACCAGGGCTCGAACTTAACGGCGGCAATGACGGCAATTGCCGTCGGTGACATATAAACTGCCGTCGGTTGGGGGCGTCACCGATTGCACTTTTGTGCCGCCGGATAAAAATTACTGCCGTCGGTATAGCTCTTAACCGACGGCAAAATGTATAAACGTGTATGAACATTATCTGCTAGTATTTAACACGGATGTTTGGGTCCTGGTTGGAGTTAGTCATGCGCATACCCTGTGCATGATTCCATTTATAATAAATTCTTGTTTATTGAAGTTTATTGACATAAATTCAAGAAATTTGACATGTAGCCTACATACAGAAAAATAACCTTTCAGTCAAGTTTATTTGTTGCAAAAGTCAGTTTAAAAAAATTGCCATCGGCATACTCAAAATTGCCGTCAGTGGGTAATTTATTTTTTAATTGCCGTGGGTGATAAATTCTTAAGTTCGAGCCCTGCTGAGCTGATTAATTTCTAAATCACATACAAAAATAGACATTTTTATTTTTCTTATTTTTAAAACTTTTTTTTTTTCTTCCGTCAAACCAAACTGAAATTATTTACAAAAAACCTTAGTAGTAGGATGGGACAGATTATAGGATGGCATGCTGTTAAAGTCTCACTCTATTAGAAGTTTGTTTGTTTTGCTTAATGACACCACTAGAGCACATTGATTTTGTAATCATCAGCTATTGGATGTGAAACATTTGGTAATTTTGACATAGTCATAGTGAGGAAACCCGCTACATTTTTCCATTAGTAGCAAGGGATCTTTTATATGCACCATCCCACAGACAGGATAGCACATACCATGGCCTTTGATATACCAGTCATGGTGCACTGGCTAAAACAAGAAATAGTCCAATAGGCCCACTGACGGGGATCGATCCTAGAGCGACTGTGCATCAAGCGAGCACTTTACCACTGACCTACGTCCCACCCCCTCTAGACTATAAGTTTTATCCCGTCTAGACTATAAGTTTTATCCCATCTAGACTATAAGTTTAGACTACAAGTTTTATCCCGTCTAGACTATAAGTTTTATCCCATCTAGACTACAAGTTTTATCCCATCTAGACTATAAGTTTTATCCCGTCTAGACTACAAGTTTTATCCCGTCTAGACTACACGTTTTATCCCATCTAGACTATAAGTTTTATCCCGTCTAGACTATAAGTTTAGACTACAAGTTTTATCCTGTTTAGACTATAAGTTTTATCCCATCTAGACTACAAGTTTTATCCCGTCTAGACTATAAGTTTTATCAATCTGGTTAATTTTGAAATATTTAGTTTGACCAGTACTAACATGTTATGACATGCTAGAACTGTTATATCATAGCATCAATTTACATGTATCTACCTTCTGCTTTTGGTGCAACAGGAACTCGAAAGCTTGGTTTCTTGGGAGTCTTTGACACCCCATTCTCTGCTGTATAAAACACAGAACCGATCTGAAGTCCTTTAATATTGTCACTTAAACTGGAATCTAACAAATCTGTGGAATGAGACTTTCTTTTCTTCTTTTTCTTGTCGGACTTTGACACTGGTTCTTTCTTTTTCTTAGTCAAACTGTTCTGATTACTGGAGTCCGACGGACTTTCGGACACATTTTTCTCTTTGGCAGACTTGTCTGGAGATTTGTTCGACAACAACTTGGACAGAAGTGACTTTCTCTTCTCCTTTTTCTGATTATCACTTTCACTCTTGCCTGAAGACTTTTCCACCTTACTCTCAGATTTTTTACTCTTACTCTTAGGGGTCTTTGTTACTGTTTTTTGTCTTTTCTTCTTCCCCTTGCTACCCACAGAAGAATAGTCAGTTTCTGCTGTGCTAGATATTGGTGTCTGTGTGCTCTGTCCCCGATTCTCATCGCTGTCGGCCAACGTGTCACTAGACTGTGGATCGGCAGACGAGTATGACATACTCCGGCGATTTCGTTCATCAGTCTTCACCTTTTTTGCCACCCGACTAGCTGGCGCATTATATGCCCTATTCATACACTGTAAGCCTAACTCCTCGTCACTCTTCAATCGCACTTTCTCACGGGCCTTCGCTTTTGCTTTTTCAAGATCCGATTTGCGAATTTCTCGAATCTGATCGGCACTTAGCACAGCAGGTGTCGTGCTATCTTTAGGTGGAGTGGGCAAGAGTCGCTTTCGTACATTTTTATTAGCCGGCTCCTTAGGCTGCTGGGGTTTAGTTTTCATGGATGTCGCAGGAGTGTAGAATGTTTCATCAACTTCGCTTTCATCTGCAAACGGAATATCCATATCGTCCTCCATACTGTCTGCCACAGGTTTATTTAAAACAACGGGTTCCTTGTCCAACAGACTCTTGTCCAACGGGATTCTCTTGCGTCTCACTTCCGATCCATCGGAACCTTGCTGTTCCGACGAAGAATCGGAAAAGAATTTATTTCTGTCGACAGATATTTTAGTCTTATTTTGCTTCGGGGTTCGAGGCACAGGTTTCGGTACAAACGGAGTGGGCGAAGCACTAGTCTCCCTGCTGTCCGATCCACTAGACTTAACATTAGCTCCATCGTTGTCTTTGAACACCGGGTTAGAGGACACACTGGAAGAAACACTCACCCCAGACAGATGTTTGAACGTGGGAGAAGATAGTGACTCCGAAGTCGTCGAACTGCCAGACCTACCAACGTTGCGACGAGATTCAGTTTGCAGTGCGTTTGGTTTTAAAGGTAACTTACGCACAGATTTTGTCTTTTTATTTTCTGCTTTGCCGTTTTTTAGCTCCAACTTCTTCGAAAATTTAGGAGATTCAGACTCTTTAGGAAATAAAGGTGTGCAAACGTCTGGTTTGTTTACTGGTGCAAGAGGGGTTCCATTTAATAGAGAAGGCTTATTTTCTAATACGTCTTGTGATTTTTCCTCAACTACTTCAGGAGACAATATAACATCCGACTGATCGGACACCGATTTTTCGTGTTTTTCTTCCATCAAGCTACTGCTCGGTGTTTTATAAATACTACTCTCATCTTTTTCACTGAGTTCGGACTTTTCTTCACAGATGGTGCTATCGTTTCTATCGTCACAAACTTCCATCGACTCCACATCTTTGCCGTCGCTCTTTTCACTCTCAGACTGGTCCTCCCCAAGCACCATGCTCATCGTTGCCGTGTAATCTCTCAACATATCGTCATCTGGCCTGGTGTCGTCTTCATCGCCCACGCTGTCCAAGAAATGCTGGTTGTACGCCACCTCCTCTCTCAGTGAACTCTGCGATGAGAGGGAAGACCCAGATGGTGTCGATATTGTAAAACTGGAATCAGAACCTGCCGAACGGCTTCGTCTTGACCGGGTCTTTTTTTTCCGCCTCCCTCGCCTGTCGGTCACGAACGTTTCGTCGATGAATTTGAACTCGATGGCATGTTTGTCGTCCTCCTCATCTCCCTTCACCGTGTCTTTCATAGCGAGCACGCTCTGTAGCACCTGCTGCAGCGTGCTTTCACCCCCCGACGCAGTGTCCTCGGTTTCGTTCATGTTCTCCACACTGCGCAGCACCTCGCGTTCAGTGTCGTCCAGAGCCCTGCCAGACTCTCTGTCTTCTTCGATGCGAGACGAACTGACCCTCTCGTCCTCATCAGAGTTGCTCAAAGACTCCTTCGTTTCCATGGCAACCAGAAGCTTCTGCATGGCCTCGCTGACGGCAGTCTTGTCGAGGTCGGCTTCTTCTTCTTCAGACACCAAGTCATCTTCAATGTCGGCGTCGTTTGTTTCTTCAGTGTCATGGTGTTCACCGTCGATGTCGTCACCTGTGACGAAGGACAAATCAATGTTAATTGCAGTTCATTTTAATTTAATGTTAGTGCACTCAGCAAAAGTGAGTGAATATTTTAACAGGGCTAGACCTTAGCAGTAGCCTGGGGTGTTTTGGCTACCAATTTCTCACTCAGGCTACTAGATGTTTAAACCTGGTAGTCCACCGGGCTACTAGATTTGTTCTGCACCTCTAATTACTCTGCAATCAACAAGATGCTTAAACACCTAAAAACACATCCTAAAACAACGTTTAACTAAAAATAAATGATTTTGCTTTTTTGTCTCTTTTTGGGGATCTTTTATATGCACCATCCCACAGATAGGATAGCACATACCACAGCCTTTGATATACCAGTCGTGGTATACTGGCTGGAATCAGAGATAGCCCAATGGCCCCACCAACGGGAATCAATCCGAGACTGACCTCACATCAAGTGAATGCTTTACCACTGGCCTACATCCCGCCCAAAAATAATTTTAAAAAGGCAAAAAATGGGCTAGTGACTTTTCATGGAGACTAATATCTTTTGTAGTGCATTAGTCCTCAGGCCGACAGAGATATTTCCCATCTTCTACCTTTGAAGAAGTAGGACATACCTTCTGATGTTTCACTCTCTTCAGCTGAAGCCTTTTCGTGGTCGTCATCGTTGCTCAGATTCTTATTTTCCATCTGGACATCCTCGGTCGATGCTGCTGTCGCCGTGTCATTTTCCATCTTCTTCTGCTTGTCCAGACCAAACATATGCATGGCATCGATCCTAACAGGCTCAGGTGGCGACGCGAAGAAGTTGGCACGTGCGGCAAACATGGCCGACACCGACGGAGACTTGAGAGGGGATGGAAGTTCTGCCTGCTCTTGTTGCCGGTCCTGGGGCATCTCGTCTTTGTTACCGTCCTCCTCCTGTTCATCACTGTTGTCTTCTTCCTCCTCCTCCCCTTCCTCCTCGGTGTCACCTTCCTCTGTTGATTCCTCATCCGTCTCGTATTCAGAATCTGAAAAAGTTGTGTTTTGTTTAACGACACCACCAGAGCACATTGATTAATTAATCATCGGCTACTGGATGTCAAACATTTGGTAATTCTGACATAGTCTTAGATAGGAAACCAGCTACATTTTTAAATGAGTAGCCAGGGATCTTTTATATGTACTATCTCACAGACTGGAAACCTGCTACATTTTTCCTAATGCAGTAAGCGATCTTTTATATGCACCATCCCACAGACAGGATAGCACATATCACGGCCTTTGATATACCAGTCGTGGTACACTGGCTTGAACGAGAAATAGCCCAAATAGGTCGACTGATGGGGATTGATCCCAGAGCGACTGCACAATTTGTAAGTATTATCGTATAAAATATCAAATTTTGTGTTTCAAAATTTCTAACTAAGTAAAAAGCAACCCACCTATAGTCCTTCCCACAGGGAACGCTGTTTTCTTACTATTCGTATTTACTCAAAGTTATTTATTTCTGAGCAAATTGTTTTCTAAATTGCACACAAAAATAGTGGGTTTTTTGTTATTTTCAAAATACTTTTACTGTTTTCTTACATCAAATCAAACTGAAATTATTGACAAAAAAACATTGTTCGGAAGGACTACAGATACACATTTTATGTGCAGGGTGCAGAAAATACTAATCCACTCACCTAATGTTAGTGAAAAGTTTGACTGATGAGTTCAGAAATATAACCACCAGTCCAAAGGGAGATCTCCTTTTTTTACTCACCATTTAAATAATTTATTTATTTTTTATTAAATCTACTACTGTATACGCAAATATTTTTGCAGCTAAAATAATTTGCGATCGGGCTTCCATTTTACATTTTCACGAGGAATTATTTTCGCAACTGTGTCCCCCGATAATAAAATCAAAATTACCCATATTTCATTTGCCAAACACTTTTCAATGACGATTTCACACAGACACTTTTTCACTTGCCAAACACTTTTCAATGACGATTTCATGCACACACTTGGACATGTTACCATGCTGTCAATGAGACGTCAGTGTTGTATGTATGTCTGATGGAACATGCACATGTGATACAGAATATTGAAAAATGCAAATATCAGAAGAAATAACTTTTAATTATTGATGGTACCCACAAATTTCCATTCAAGGTTACAAAGAAAACAAACAAAACTGAGATTACGTAACAGACTTACACCTAGCTGTGTGTCACTTCGATCAAATCCACATGACCATGCAGGTTTACAGAACCACGTGACCTTGTGGATAATTTGGTGGTAAAGACAAAGTGCATACGAAACTCGGTATAAATTTAACAGAAACTTCTGACTGCTCGTCTTTTGTATCCATGAAAATTATACCAAATCTGAAATAAGTTTGCGCGTAATTAAATTCGCAGTGCTGTCAACATATATTTCATTCGCAAACATTTTTGCATATACTTATATCATAATCAGATGTTGCAACATAAAAAGATATCTCACCATGTTTTGATTTTACTGGATGATCAATCTGAAGTGAAGTTTTTATTACACAATTATAGTACTACAGTGAAACCCCTGAAAACCAAACCCTCTGTAAACTGAAAGATACAGAAATAGCCAACCTTCAACTTCAGTGGTGTCATCTTCGTCATCGTTATCCACCCCTTCTTCTTTCAACCTCGTGTATGTTGATGACGAAGGGTCAGATTTTTCAACAGCATCCACAAGATTTTCCTGCGAGTGTCTCAGTTTCAACGACGATGCCAGTTGGTATGCCTCTTCCCAGGTCATCGACTTGTTGAGGCCAGTATCCACAGGGTCAAACAGAACATCATCCTCGCCACCCGACCTGCAACGTACAGCCAACATTTCAATTAAGAAAACAATTCTACACTTCAATTTAAAGACTTTATGTGCCAGTAATAATAATAATAATAATAATAATAATAATATAGTAATGGTAATAGTAATAGTAATAGTAATAATAGTAATAGTAATAGTAATAGTAATATAGTAATAGTAATAGTAATAATAATAATAATAATAATAATAGTAATTTAGTAATAGTAATAGTAACAAGTAATAATATTAATTTAAAAACCAGGTTTGTGATAATAATCTAAAGTAAAAAGTCGAGATATTCAAAGTGTCACAATAACTATATACAGTGAATTCTGTCAAAACTGGCTAAGTTTCATGGCACCAGATTTTCTAAATTCTAAAACGCGACCCTCTAAACACCGGATCCTACTATTTCAGTTCTAAAGATCTTGCTCTTGCTACCCCAATCACTCTCATGCCTCGATTCTACCCTACATATAATAAAGTGAAATTGTAATTAAAACATGACAGTTGCATATTAACAAACTCGAGATCAAGAAGCACACACATCTGTGAACAGACAATGTGTACACGTACATGTCAGAGAGAAGTTCCAATGATTGATTATAATCAAAAATCAATTGTAAAAATCCATAATCGATTGTGTGGAGAAAATATTAACTGCAATAAATATTATTGTTCTTCCATTTTAGATGAAGAAATTGATGTACATATTTTTGTGTTGGTTAATAAAAATATATGTATATATATTAAATAGTTATTACAGGAAAAATTAGCCATTTGTACTAAATTGTAGGGACTAGATCCCAGCAAACACAATAACAAGTGCATGGTTCTTGTAATGTAAATCTATCTTATATTCATATAATTTTAACCAATTGCACAATCAAAAGTTGATCGGTTGAAGCCAACCAATTATAACCGATAATTGATGACGAAAGTCCAATTCCCAACACTAGAACATGTTAGTTGTATGTACAGTTGTAATAACACAAACTTACCATTCATAAATCTGATATTATAGAAGGTATTATTTACTGAATTATAGACAAACAATATACCTAAATGGTTTCTCAGGTCCAGATTCCCTAAAACAAAATTCAATACAAATACAGAATACAATACCTTTCAGAACCGAACCCTCAGTAAACCAGAATTACCTGAAAACCAGACATTTGTAATGGTCCCTTTATAAATATCAGCACAGAACAGAACCTCTCTCAACCAGACATTTGTCATGGTCCCTTTATAAATATCAGTACAGAACAGTACCTCTTTAAACCAGACATTTGTCATGGTCCCTTTATAAATATCAGTACAGAACAGTACCTCTCTAAACCAGACATCTGTCATGGTCCCTTTATAAATATCAGTACAGAACAGTACCTCTCTAAACCAGACACCCCTTAAACCAGACTTATTATTTGTTTCTGCGGGGGTCTAGTTTAGAGGGAGTTTTACTTCAAAATAATATTTCTTTTGCTGTGTGTTAAATGAATAGAGCTTTGTAGGATAATAAACAACTAAATGAAAATAAATATAAAGTTTGTTTTGTTCAACGACACCACTAGAGCACATTGATTTATTCATCATTGGCTATTGGATGTCAAACATTTGGTAATTCTCATATTAGTCATAAGAGGAAACCTGCTACATTTTTCCATTAGTAGCAAGAGATCTTTTATATGCACCATCCCACAGACAGGATAGTACATACCATGGCCTTTGATATACCAGCAGGGGTTTCCCCAGGGCCGTTAGGTGTAGCGGCCTGACACGCCTTGGTCCATAAAGTAAGCGCTTTGACGACGTGGAAGCGCCTTAAATCAACTGCCGCTACGCCTTGATTTGAAGTGCTTTAGAAAAACAATTTTCACAAGTACGAGCGTGGCAGTCGACTACCTCTTGCAAACAACTTGTGTACCAGTATATCAAGCACACCTAATTACTATGACAGGTAAAACACTTCCTAACTACCTAACAATGGACCAGTCGTCTGCTCACAACTGGTGTTTAGTAATTTTACCACATTTACTGGGACCGCTAATCCGTCAGGAAGGCGCTTACGCGTAACGGGATTCCCGTGCTGAGCAATCAAGCTTCAAGGCCTATATCAAAGAAGATGCCCACTGACAGAATCAACTGTACCATTTAACTGAATAAACGTTAGGTGAAGCACTTTTTAAAAGTACAGTTAAGTTGGCAATCAATCATTTCTATCCTAACACCCCCTTCCCAAAACTCCCACACACTGAAAACATCCAAGGCTCACACTGTCGGTAGCCAAATTAGCTAATTAAAATTTATTAAAAAAAAAAATGGCTAATAAAATTTGCAAGTGGCTAAATTTTGGCTAAACCATTTTCTGTTCTCTGATGTGAACAAACTGTTACATAATCTATCCGACAGCTCAAATATAATAATAATACCAAATATTCAATTAGCATAATGGCGATCTCGCGACCGGTAACAAGAAAATCCAGAATACAGCGTAGGCATTATGATGTTTGTTTATTTTAATAATCACTGTTATTAATTTTAACGACATGCATTCGACATGTATGACGGCAATTCAATGTCTGGAAGATCTGTAACTTGTTATTTTAACTTTGTAAAGTCTTTGAACCAAAGTAATAAAAACAAACTGACAATGCGTGTCAAGTTAAATATACATGCCAGTTCAGGGCCGAAAGACATGTAGGCTATCCCAAGAGCTGAGTTCAGCCAGATCGAGCGAAAACAAAACGTTTTCTGGTTTGTGCACGTCACGTTAAACCAAATGGACACAACGGACACCAATCAAATAGTTCGCGAACGTTAGGAAGAACGTTCGTTGGCTGAACTGAGGAAAGCTCTCGACGCGAATATACGTCACGCTTCAGAGTCAGCTGACACCCACGTGTCAAGAGGCTTCGTCGTGGACACTGAACAATACCATTACACAGAAGTAAATCCTGATGTAAATTTGTAGAAAAACAATAGTTGTTTGCATCAATGAATAACTAATGGCAGTTTCATTTATTTCCTTTGTCTTTGTTAATTTTGTACCTATGGTCAACAGATCGCGATTGCGGGAAATGAACATGCAGTATTTATATAAATTGCAGTTAAACGTAGGCCTACACTGAATTAGTTTACAATAATCATATTTGTTAGATAATGTTAGATATATATTTGTAAGACTGTGAGGTGACATTTAATAAGTTAGTTGGGATTTTAAAAAGACCGTAAATTTTAATTTTATTAACAGGTTTTTTTGTGGGGTTTTTGTTGTTTTTTATAAATGGAATATACTGTGAAGTCGGCATTCTTAGCCTAGGTATTTTACAAGCAGAAATCACAACAGGCATTTAACACGACGCTGAAATCAACAGCAACAACATGGCACAAATTATGAAATTGTTGGGGGTGGGGAATTGATGGGTTACTTTTAAAAAAAGTTTTTAAAAAAGAGCATGATTAGCTGGATTGAAGGCAAACACTTAACGGTTTTTGTGTTATACTGATGCTAAAAATTTAAGCGCCTTAAAAAAAGGCCTGTACCAGTCATGGTGCACTGGTTAGAATGATAAAATAAATATATACATAATAAAAATGATACAAAACCGGGAACCAGCTTTAAAAAAACAAACCTCAACAACATAAAAAAACACCCCAAACCAACAAATATATTACATACAGTAAGATCCTTCAAAATGCATGCATTGACATGCTTACCTATGGAAAACTGATGAAGATAATATTATTATCAGTTTCCTATCATCAAGAAAATATAATGTAAAATTCATTATGTCATGCATATTTAAGAGTTACAAGTAACCATCTGTAACAAAACCCAAAACCCAAATGTTTTTAAAAAGGGTGGGGAGAGAAAATTGTAAAAATGGACCACGTTTTAGTAGACAAATGGGAATGGTGGGTTGTATTCGGACAAGTGCATCAGTCAGGTTAAATTTCAATAAACCACACACACCATTAGCAATGGAAGTGAAATGTATGAAAGTAACAAATGTTAATAAAAATGTTGGGTGGGTAAAACAGGTGGCCATAGCAACACACTCACTTCACCTCCATTTTTGGCATGCTGCAAAACATCATTGCAAAACAAATATTCAACATTCAATATTCTAAACAAGCTTTCAATGTAGGTAAAAAATAAAAATATTTGTTAAAATGCATATACTATGGAACATACTTGTTTAAATTTCATGTAAAGATTTAATTTGATATGTTAAAATAAACTTATACAGGTAAAACCATAAGCACCTGAATAATTGCTAATAAAAATGAATTGATCTCCTTAATAATGTAGTTTCTTTAATCTACCTGTAAGTATAAACAGACGGATCATATACGTGTACAGGATATATTATAGCATATATTATTAAATGGCTTTTAAAACAACATTTGGGTTCAGGTGACCATGGCAAGCCGTGTTTATTTACACAATATACCACTTATCTACAAATACAAGTACAGCAGGAACATTTAATATATATATATATATATATATATATATATATATATATATATATATACATCCACGACACTTCTGATTGTTGTGGTTAAGTGTCAGAGTTGTAATACAATACTGATACAGGAATATGTTAGTTCACTTGTATCATAAACCTTATGATTCTGGAGCAACGTTTAATGTGATATATGTTGAAATATTATGTAATGCAATTTCAGTCAAAATTAGACACACCCTCCCACTGTAATGCTAGACTAGTCTATGTACCCCCATAAAATATTATGTTGCGTTTGAAGACACTCTTTCCCTCCTCCAGAAATATATAATGTGACAAACAATGTATTTAGTAACCATGGGTATATAATAATATGCTACAATTTATTGCGACACATTGTTTTATGATTGAGAAAATGCTGACACATATTTCAACTTCATTTACAATTATTGTGTGTATACATCCAGCTATAGTGTAACTATCTACAATAGTATGTTGCCATTATATAAAGAAATCATGAAAAAAACAACAAAAAAACCCATCTGAGTTGGAAAAAAGTGCTGTCGAAAACAAAGTTTTACACAACACTATTCAGTACACCTACCCACCCATTGTAACACCATATATTTGACATACAACCACCCACCCTCTCAAGCGTTATGTACTATTTAAATGACCCATAATTAAAAATTATGATCCTTTCAATAATCATTACAGATCATAATTAACAATATTTTCAAAATACCAAAACTAGTACAACCTAAATATGTCAAGCTCAAGAATGAAAAAGAACAGATGGGAAAAAAAGGAAAGAAAAAATTGTTAAGAATAGAATATGAGTATGTGGTAGGTATGGATATTGTGAAAAGATCATACAAAATATTACTGTTGTTTATTTGTAGAGGAAATTGTTAGCAAATACCTCTACAAACAGAACAAAAAATGTGTACTGCTAAGACAAATCCACCATCATACATGAATGTTAGATTTTAAAAATATATAATTATCTACGATTAAAATAATTAATAGTAGCTTTATTAATTAATGTTAATGTTAACAAGACGAAGCAGTACTAAAGTTAATAAGAGTCAGTATGCTAGTTTAATTAGATAAATTAATACTGTCGTCTACAAGTAACAGTCAGAAGCACCTTTCTTTCAATGAATATACAGATCATCTAAGAACAATTTAACTGACTTTTTCTGAGTTTTCAAAAAGCAAAAAACCCCAAAACTAAGCCAATAATAAAATGCTTTAACAACAACTGCAATGCTAGGATTCAGAAGATCCATTTTTGTGCCAGTTAATTGATGCTGAACATGAAATTAGGGCTCACACTGTACATTGCCAAATTAGTCAGTTGCCAATTTTTATACAAAGTTGCTACAACATTTAGACTTTATTCCTTAAATTAACCACATTTTAATAATTTTCAAGGAAATACTCTATACATATATAAATTGGCTACACCAAAATTTGTTCTAGAGTGAGCCTTAGAAATTGTAAAGAAACATACATTGCACAGGCAACTTACAATTCATATCAACAACAAATCAGTTACCAAGGCAAATGCAACATCGGCAATAAAGCAAACTCTTTGTTCGTCCAATCTTGTTTTGTTTTTCTACTGACTGGTAATAACAAAACATTGCACTGTAGGTTTGAAGTAACTAGCATGGACACCCAAAAGGTGATACCGATTTGAATAACCAAACATTCTTTTCACCAATTTTTTAATATATATTTTGGTTATGCCACATTTCAAATGTCCTTACCCTGTAATTCTAAAGTAAATATATTTTCAGTTCAAACGAGTTACGCTTAGTCAATATTCTTCAGTCTGAAGCCAATTGTTAAATTTAAAAAAAAAAAAAAACACCCTAATGTTTTCTTAGAACTTCACCAAAAATTTCACACATTCATACCAAATGTCACAAAATGTGCAAAAATAAATGCATTGGTTTTAAAATGTATGACTTGCAGCAAATGAGACAAAATTTAAAATATCTGAAAAATGTATGTAACATCAGCCAGCACATAAATAAAGAGATTGAGTGTTAATACTGCGAAAACAGAATGTAGCGAAAGCTCACGGCACACACTGCATTGTGAGACATGCGTCACTATTAGACATAACGCAATACGTCATACCACTGATTCAAAATGTGCGATAGCTCGGCTTCAGATAAGTAGTCTTCACTGCAAAGACAAGGTGGCAAAAATATCCATATGACCAAATTCCAAGTTCGTGAAGCAATGATGATATGAATACATTTATTATGAAATATTTTGAGTTCGGGAGTAATTGAGAATAATCTATTTTTTTCTAGAAAAGCCTAAGTAATTTGTTATCTTCTCAGGGAAAATATGAATAGCCTTATGTGTAACAAAACTATTAGACATCAAATGAGTCGAATGCCTCACCTGTTATATAAAACTTGTAGTCACATGAATGTACATATTACAACATTTTATTTAATATTTACATTAAGTGTTGTAAACAGGTACATGTATTTATTCTTGCCATGGGTCCATGGGTCATAAGGTAAATCATATTTGGTGAACCCAGTCTCAACCAATGCCTCATGAATGATATACCAATGGCTGTGTTATGCTTTTATGTCTGTGGGATGGTCCACATTAAAAATCTTTACTGCTGTTCAGCTTGAGTAGCCTATGTGGAAATGGTGGGTTTCCTCCTTTATACATAACTGTATGTAACACACCAGTTTAAAAAGTGGTGGTGTAATGTGCTTCCTTATCCTTTATCCTTACTATTGTGAGTTCAAAATTGAGGGCTAGCCAAAGAAAGCAATCAGAATGGGAAGATCAATCATTTAAATGGATACATACTGCTTTTATTTTACTTTTAAATTTTGTTTTCTTCTCTTGATTTTTTTAAATTTACATAGCAACCGTACAAAGTTCCACATACATAGTACGTAATTATTATGACTAATACTGGTTTTAGTAATGCCTCGATTTAGTGTGTGGTAAAGATACGTTAGATATTTGATAATAAATGGCAAAATGAAGTGTGATATGAGGTTCGGTGTGTGGTAAAGATATGTTAGATATTTGATAATAAATGGCAAAATGAAGTGTGATATGAGGTTCTATTTTTTAAAATGATGAACTCACTCTGAGTCCGTGTCGCTCTCATCCAGACCATTTTCATTGGGCAGCAGGGCGTCACATGACATGGACATGGACAGACGCATGTTATGTTCGAGCTGCTCCTCTTCCGACTCCTCCTCCAGCCCCTCAAACGTGTTCTCAAATTCCACGCGCTCTGGCGTCTTATTGATCTTGTCAAATGTATCATCCGGTACTTGCAGTGGACTAAGAGGTGAAGCTGAAACGTACATATACAGAATATATTATTCCTAGGTACTTAACTTGTAATTCTGTTAATGACATTTCACAAAGAAGATTCTAATCGTTACAGGGGTACTTCAGGCATGGCGGAAGCAATTAGACATTGGGGGGGCTGACTGAGATCGAGGGTGAAAGTAAAGTTTCTAGGGGGTTCAGTGGTATGCTCTCCCATAACATTTTGAAAACTAAATGCCCTGAAATTGAATTTCTTGCATTCTACAAGTAAAATTCATCTCTGCCTTAAGATTTACTACCAATAATACTTTTGATTCAGAATTACTGAGGGGGCTAGAACACACACACCCCCCCCCCCCCCCCCCGTACTTACAACTATCTTATTATTTTACTTTTTGAAATTATTGTAAAGCTTACATGTTCCTGCTGTAAAACATTAACTGTAAGCCACTACAGTTAACTATAGCTATATATAATTTTGTGAAGCAAAGGATCAGAAGTTTAAACATACAGACCAGATTTTAATTATAATTAAAAGTCAGTTTTGTATAATGACACCACTAGAGCTCATTGAGTTATTGTTCATCAACTATTGGATATCAAACATTAGGTAATTTTGTACTCATATTCTTAGAAGAAACCCGCTACATTTTCCATTATTAGCAAAGGATCTTTTATATGCATTTTCCCACTGAGAGGTCAGCACACACTAAGACCTTTGTTATACCAGTCATGGTGCATTGGTTGGAATGGGGGAGGGGGGGAGGGGGGGTTAAAACCAATCAGAGTATTGGCTCCACTGTAGTGGTTCGATCCTAAGATGCAAGCACCCCAAGTGAACACTCTACCAACTGAGCTAGATCCCACACCAGATTTTAATTTTACACACTCCAAAATTAACTTATTAATTTATAGTTTGATAACAGAAAAATAAAACAAACATAATTTATAGGTGAATCTCTCCAGTTAGTGAATATATATGTGGGTTTTTTAAATAAAACATATGTACATGTACAAGATTTTAATTTTACACACGCCAATATCAACTTATTAATTTATATTTTGATGACAGAAAAATAAAACAAACATAATTTATAGGTCAAGCTCTCCAGTTAATTTAAAATAAACATACGCATAGTAACTCTTGGTTTATCCTTGACAGATACAATTTCCTCCTGTGCAGCAGGACCAGCTTCCACTGTAATAATTGTCGGAATGTTCTCCTGTAAATGAAAGATGTGATCAGAATTAATCAGAGCTCCTGAGACTGTGCATTTGAACACCACAAAACATATTTTCTAATCTATATAATTATCTGGTAAAAAAATTTAAGATATCAGGGATTAACCTTCTGACTATTGCAGGTGAGATATCTCGCAAGCTGACACATGGTATATCTCATACTGTACAGTCACTCATTCGTATTTCCCATTATTTTGCACATGGAAAAATAATAACAGAACCACAATAATCGAGACTAATCATTATAATGGGAACTTTAGTTTTTTTGTTTTTGCACAAGAAATACTAGGAATTTTGAGTTGATAAAGTGGTTTTCGGCAAGTATTTTCACTAAACAACAATGGCGGAATGTTATCGATTTAACTATTTTCCCCAACAACAAAAATCAAGAAATATTGGGATATGAATCAGTTTTTGTTTCCCCAAAAGATTCTGCTGAGTAAAACACAGTATTTGGTAATAATGGCCATACATAGTTAACATCTGGCCACAAATGTGCTTAAGTAAACGCAACTTTATAAAATTTTTGTACCCTCTCAACATGGAGTTTGTCAAAAATTAATCCAGTAGTCAGAAGGTTAAACTGTAAAAACTTTTAACAAAATGAACAATTTAATTACCTTGGATCCATCTTCATCCCAGAGAATTCTCTTTCGTTTCATTTTCACTCTTCGTTCTGGATTGATGTGTCGAAAACAGTAAAACTTAACTGCAAAAAGAAATCCAAAATTATCAAGCAGCCTCAGTGTTAAAAAGGTTAACACAAAGAAGACATCTTTAATTCAGGCCTCTGAGAACTGAAAACTTGCATAACCCATTGCAAACAAAAATTCAGGTAACCCATTTTCTTTTTTGTATAACGCATTGTGTCCATGTAAATGGTGCCCTAAGTTTTGCATGAACAAAAAGCAGATTTCGCAATGTTAAATTTGTGGGACCAACATGCACCTAAATATTGCATGAACAAAAAGCAGATTTCGCAATGTTAAATTTGTGGGACCAACATGCACCTAAATATTGCATGAACAAAAAGCAGATTTCGCAATGTTAAATTTGTGGGACCAACATGCACTTAAATATTGCATGAACAAAAAGCAGATTTCGCAATGTTAAATTTGTGGGACCAACATGCACCTAAATATTGCATGAACAAAAAGCAGATTTCGCAATGTTAAATTTGTGTGACTCAAAGGGACATTCCTGAGTTTGCTGCAATGTTTAAGATGTTATCGACTAACAGAGACTTTTTGACGACTGTAATTGCATATCAAATATATTTTTCTGCATAAAATATTAGTGGCTGTATATTAAACGTGTTTCTGATCGTTCTAATATTTGTACTAGGTTAAATTTCATTTTATTTTCAAAAAAAGATTTTTTTGTACGTACGAAATTATTTTAAGACAAAATCCAGTTTGGGCTTCTTACAAATATTAAGATGACCAGAAACACATTGAATATACAGACACTGATATTCTAAACAAGAAAATATATTTAATATGTAAGTTTAATCGTAGAAATATGTTATTAGTCGAAACATCTTACAATGCAGCAAACTCGGGAATGTCCCTTCAACATGCACGTAAATATTGAACGAACAAAAAGCAATTTCGCAATGTTAAATTTTGGTGACCAACATGCGATTGTTAAAGGCCTATAGTTCAAGGGACAGGTTGCTGCTTAGTGACAGAGCACTTGTCTGAGCAGTGAATAAGATTGTCCTGCCCGGTTTTTCCAATCCCAACCAGTGCCCCAACAACTGGTATGGCTATGGGCATGAAATGTGCTGTCCTGCCTGTGGAATATACATCTAAAAAATTCCTTTATAAATAATATTAGGTAACATTAGCCTATTTTTCTGCAGCATATTTATTCTCTTTCTAGACTAAATGTTGAAATGGTCAATGTTGGTCATCTTTACTAGGAAAGGCAAATGATCATTCCTGCTCACCCCAACATTTGTCTGAAAAATTATTTTGGAAAGAGTGGATATTTGTTTGTTTTTTGCAATGAAAAATTAAATAAATTTTCTTTAAAACTTTATGTGATTGCTCACAATTTTTGGAGAGATCTTTAGCTCACCTTGATTTTACTTACAGCAAAGATTTCTGTAAATATTTCTTTCATTATCATATGAAGAAGATAGGGAAAGATAAGGAAGGTACATGGAGAGAAACAAAATGGAGACACAGAGAAGGAGAGGGAGGGAGGGAGAGAGAGAGAGAGAGAGGGAGGGAGGGAGGGAGGGAGGAGGAGAGAGAGAGAGAGAGAGAGAGAGAGAGAGAGAGAGAGAGAGAGAGAGAGAGAGAGAGAGAGACAGAAACAGAGAGAGAGGCAGACAGACAGACAGAGACAGACACAGAGAGAGAGAGACAGACACACACACACACAGAGAGACCCACAGAGAGAGACACACACAGAGAGCGAGAGACAGAGAAAGAGACACATACACCGAGAGAGCAAGATTGTAATACTCAGTCCTTGACATCTAAGGTTCGTGATCACAATTGCGCACCAATTCTCACCCTAATTTTGAATAGACAAATGGCTGACTTACCTCCCCCTCCTTCCGGCTGCCTATCACAGGCGTAGGTGGTCAGACGCAGACTGGTTCCGCAGTAGTCACACTTGAGGCAGCCTCTGTGGAAGAAAACACCTTCAGCACTCATGCGCTCCATGATATACACACGCTTCTTGCAGAAGGCACAGAACTCACTGGCTGGCTGAGCAGCTAGCAGGATACCGGGAACTTTCTGAAAGTGAAGTAAGCAAAGTTTAAAACTACACAGTAATTGTGACATGTAGTATTTAGAGGAAACCTGCAAAATGTTTCCATTAGTAGCATTAGTAGCAAAGGATATTTTATATGTACTTTCCCACAGTGAAAACGGCACAAACTGCAGCCTTTAAAATACCATCAACAAAGAAATAAACAATATGTTGTTTTTTGTTTGTTTCAATTTATTTTTGAGGGTCAAGCATGTTGCTATGGGCACATATCTCAGCTGTCTGCTCAAGACAGGAATTAATGTTTAGGTATTAGTGATTAGTGAGAGAAAACTGTAGTAGCCTTATACCTTCCCAATGAGCCATTAAAATTTGCACTGGCAGAGAACTAGTATCTGTCAGATTTAAGGCTAATTGCTTAACTACTATTTCATCGATGATGGGAAAATGCACCATTAAATCATAATCTTTACAACAATAGAAGCGGGATGTATCTTAGTGGTAGAGTGATCAGCCAAGGTATGAAAGGCTGTGGGATCTATCATCCTCAATGGACGTTGGCTTTCCCCTGTTCCTACCAGTGCCCCAAAACTGGTATATCAAAGACTATGGCATTTATGGGAAAGTTCATATAAAAGTTCCCTTTAAACAGTTTTTAATCTGCCATAATGAAGTAAAAATAATTCAGCAAAATATAACAGCTTTTGTAACAGCACTGTGTGTGAGGGTGTGTGTACGCGCATGTGTGTATGCATGCATGCTTGTGTGTGTGTGTGTGTGTATGTGTGCATGTTGTTTTGGGTGTGCATGCGTGTGTGGGTGTGTGCATGTGTGTGTGTGTGTGTGTGTGCACATATGTGTGTTGTTTTGGGTTTAAATAAAATTAGTCATCAGTAAATATTCTCACCCTTGGTTCAGGTGCCACCTTGTCTTCTCCGCGGAATTTGGAAGCAAGAATTTCAGCCATTGCAGTGACATTGACGGCACTCTGCACATCCTTGTCCTTGGAGACGATCTCCGCTGGCTTCCGGTCCAGCATCAGTTTATTGGCAATCTCCTCCATGGGCAGCTTGTTGTACTTAGTGAGTTCCACATCGGTCTAAAAACACAACAACAATTACATTAGTTAAGTGTTTAAATGCCAGCTTTAAAGTTCATTATCACATTTTTGTAATTGAAAAAAACACACAACACAACACATGCTGTAATTAGTAAGAAGCTTTTTGCCATAATTCTTTTATCTATTCTTAAAATCTAAAAGATTGACAAATCTTTTCAACATTTTGAAGAGTGATATTTCTAGTCAATTGAAAATTGATTAGCACTTACTGTTTAATGTTTTAAAATTGTTTAATGATCTCTGAAACTTGCGTAGCAAATCGCATTGTAATACTGAACAAAATGTTCCCTGTTTGTCATCAAAAGTGTTATATCATGTGAGCAACATCTGTTGTAATGCAAGGTAATCCAATGGGTCTACTTAGGATCAACTATGTAACATAATTTACATTCCATGTATCACCACACCACCATTATCTGTGATTTTTATCTTGTGTAGCAGCTTAAGTCTTTTGGTTTAGGAATTAGGTCTTTATTAAAAAAAATAATGTACAGTCAGTGTAGCAGCTTAACGTAGTTTGGTTGTTTTTTTTAAAAGGTCTACATTAAAACAATTAATGTAAAATACCGAAAAGCCTTTTCAAATCTTCCTTTGATGATTACAAAGTATTTAAATAACCCACTGGTTACCTGACATTACTACATAATAACAACTGTGCCTATGATAAGTTTCCACTTACATAACAGCAAACTGAAATGGTGCTTTCCGTCAACACAATTATTCATGTGGAAATGTTTATTTCCACATCTGTCTTTTTGCAAGTGGATTCTTATACACATCACTGTTACATTTCATTTATCATTGATTACGGTAAGAATGCTTATTATATCTTATTAATAAAGTCTCACCCTTTACAAATGGCAAGTAGTAAAAGTCTTGATTCTGGAAAAGCCTAAACAGATGCTCTACTATAACTACATAATGTACTTTTTTGTTTTTAAATAACTAAAGCACACAGAAACTAACACTTTATTCCATTACAACAATATTTTCAAAACTCTTGTGTTTATAGAGCTATAGTTCATCAACATAACTTGTACATTTTTAAAATCAAAAATAAAGAGAAATACCTCTTTCAGCTTTTTGTTAACAAAGATATGGTTTTGTTCATTTTCTTCTTTCTCCTTTTTCTACAAAAGAAAATCAGATCAAAAGATTAGAAAACAAACTGAATACTTTTTAAAAAGATCTATACAGAAACTGACTATGATACAAGATTTAAAACATTATTAATATGTTTTTAAAATATTTATTACAATACCGAAATAAATGGTAAAATGCCTTCCAAATTTAAAAAGTTAATCCAGGATTTAAGCTGTCATATCACCAAATGCAAATTAAAGTTAAATTTGGTGAATTTATTTCATTATTACTTTGAAAATTGCATGCCATTTGTAGATATACTGCCATTTTCAAAGGCACACCTTTTTTTTCAATATATCTCAGAATATACATGTACATGTATGTGTCAACTGGTCAATGTGTACAAAATTTCATTCTTGCATTAAAAAAACAGCTGTATAATTGATCTAAATCGCATTTAAAGATCGATCAGGTGTCAAATAATTTCTTTTATTTAAATACCTTTAATTTTGCTATATTTTATTTTACTAATTGAAACTTGAATTTGGCCCAAATTCTGGCTAAACAATATCTAACAAAATTCAGCCTGAACTGTGTTACAACATATTACAAACATTTACCCTCTTTGATTTGGATAGGCGAGAACTGAGACGATGTAGAAATGAAATCTTGCGGGCCGGGGTGCGCAGAATTGGTGCTTCATCGCTGACAACTTTAGGCTTTGGAAGCCGCACTAAAATAGAATCAATTAGGAATTAGTTATTGGCAATCCTTTAAACCACTTAATAACTTTTATCAGAAAACCTTTAAGCATATATAATAATCAGTAAAAATCAACAGCAAGGATTAAAATAAAAATGTTTTGGATAAAAACCTTCATATGTATAGTCCAGTATTGACTATGAATTGTTTCTTCATCCACACAAACACAACTGTTGAGTTGTTCAACACATGAACTTGCCGAATAAATGGTGTTGATTATGGACAAATCCAGACCAATCACTATGAACAAAGGTGGCCAACTGTACTAAATGGCACTGTGAATACGCAGCTAACAACTGATACAATATAGATAGTGAGTTTGTATTCCATTCAAGGCATGGGATTTTAAATACCAGTACATAATTTAAAGTTTTTTGTTTAACGACACCACTAGAGCACATTGATTAATTAATTATCGGCTATTGGATATCAAACATTTGGTAATTCTGACTCGTAGTCATCACATGAAATCCGCTACATTTCTCCTAATGCAGCAAAGGATCTTTTATATGTACTTTCCCACAGACAGGATAACTCATACCATGGCCTTTGATATACCAGTTGTGGTGCACTGGCCCATTGATGGAGATCGATCTCAAACCAACCATACATCAATCAAGCAGTTTACCACTGGGCTATGTCTCAGCCCACCAGTACATGAATACTATACTGTACTACAGAACTGAGAACAGGTGTGCCCACCAAACTGAAGTATAATCTATAAACTGTGAGTCAGTAGAATGAGTGGTAGCATGCACACTGTGGAGAATTGTTCACACAGATTTAGTTTTTTAATGAGAGACAACACCAGTCATGAGAGCTGTACAAGTTGGGACAGACTTCAATAGTCTGAGAAGCAGTCAACCAAACAGGAAAAGAATCAAATTCAGAGAAATGTTTGGACTGGGATGGGGAAGAGGAGGTATAAACATAAATAATAATTAGCACTAAAAAACCATGTAGATGTCTGTAAGCTAAGGCGATCAAGATATAAAATAAAATAAAATAGTTTGTACGTTATTTCTACAAAGTATGCATGTGTTTGTAATATTAACATTATAAAGATGTCAAATGCAAACATGAAAACAACATACAAAATGACATCTTGGAACTTAAAGGATTTGGACTTGTTAAATCACCATTAGCAGCATTACATTTTTGTAATAAAATGACATATGTAAATTATTACACCCTGGTCATGAATTTAATAGTAACAAGATGCCCATGGGGCTGAAACACTCACACGTTATTAAACTAACTATATCTCTGAAAAGTGAACCATAGTAACAATGATTTATCACGAATGGTCATTTGGTGACCGGTTAATTTGACATTAACATAGCAAATGAAATTTTGAGGCTTATAATTTCACCTGTGACATAATTAGGGAATAAATGAAGATGTAAACTGGTGATGGTCAGAGTCATCAGAGGACCATTTGTACCAGCTTTATTGAAATCTTCATGGTGAAACTTGAGAACAAGTTAAAAAATCTCTCAGCTAATCGAGGCTATGGCAGCCATATTAGATTTCAAATTGTTGCGAAAAATAGTAATACTTGGTCAGGGCCATGAGAATTGTTTTACTAAATTTGGTTAAAAACTGCATGGTGAAACATGATGGCCATATTGGTTTTTGAATTGGCCCTAAAAATGACAATACTCATTAGAGGATCATTTGTTGAAATTTGTCTCATGGAACTTGAAAAAAAAAAATCTCTTGGTCAATGGCCATGAGAGGATCATTTGCACCAAGTTTGGTTAAAACCTGCCTAGTGGAACTTGAGAAGAAGTCGAAAATGTTCCTGCCAATCAGAGGCTAGGATGACCATCATGGATTTCAAATTGGCTTGAAAAATAAAAACACTTTCTCAGAGCCATGAGATGATCATTTGAACCACATTTGGTGGAACTTGAGAAGAAGTCAAAAATGTCCAAGTTAATCAGAGGCCAGGGTGGCCATTGGGATTTTAAATTGGCCTGAAAATAACAACTCTTAGTCAGGGCCATCGGAGGGATTATTTGGACCAAGTTTGGTTGAAACCTGCCAGGTGGAACTGGGGAGGAAGTCACAAATGTGAAAAGTTGATGGACAAAGGACACCATATCATTGCATAAGCTCTCATGGCCCTTCGAACCAGGTAAGCTAAATAATGCTTTTAGCCAGACAGTGCAGGAAAATTGTTTTGACTGGTTTATATGCTTCACATTAAACTGAATTACCATATAGGAGCCAGACAAGCTGAATGGCAGCATTTAATCACTGTTGCTGAATGCATCGTTGCTAACTTGTTTATTATCCTTTATACTGATGATCCTAAGGTGTATGAGAAAAATGTTTAATCCATGTCAGCATACTAAGACTCAACCATTGATTTCCATGCTCCAGAAAAGAGCACTGGGTTAAAACACCCAAATTTTAGCCTTGGGATTGATTATGAATGTACATGTGTACATGTGTGTTAAATGTTCAAAAGCTTAGAGAAGGCCATATGGAATCCTGACACAAATTTCATAAATCAGTACATCTCACATGCGAGTGTAATAATTTCTTTTTCATTCATTTTTTTTTAATGAATAATAAGGACCATCTCATTATGTTTTAACCACAACTGACGTCACTTCCCAAAATTATGTCATTACACTTGTTATTATATGCGTGCTTCATATGGCTTTTATTAACTTGGTTATGTTGAACCATGTAAATAACTATTAACTGCCATATTAATATTACTGTATCTAGTGGATAATTACTGTATTAAGAAATTCTACTTTTATTAGTGCACCCACATTTAACAAGAGGACAAAACAGATGGGATTTTTCTTACTTTATATAAACATGAAAATCTCCACTATAGACTGTGGCCCCATCCCAGCCTTAATATTACAACTTGTTCTTGATCCTGTGTGTATACAATTGTGCATGTACTTTAAACTGTGTACATCAGCATCTATCTTTTGAGAATAAGACTATGTAGTATTGGAGTTTTGTGTTTAATGTGTACATCAGTATCTATCGTTTGAGAATAAGACTATGTAGTATTGGAGTTTTGTGTTTAATGTGTAGATCAGTATCTATCGTTTGAGAATAAGACTATGTAGTATTGGAGTTTTGAGTTTGCTGTGTACATCAGCATCTATCTTTTGAGAATAAGACTGTAGTATTGGAGTTTTGTGTTTAATGTGTACATCAGCATTTATCTTTTGAGAATAAGACTATGTAGTATTGGAGTTTTGTGTTTACTAAAAATATTATCATTAGTATTGTTATTCATTATTAAGACGGCAGTCTTGTTCGAGTTGTTAAAGCAATAAAAAATAATACAAATTTGAAGACATATTAATGGAAGTCTGTTTTATATAATTTTAATCTGAATCCATGGTTATGTTTCTTTATAAATGACCTAGAATTTGCTTCTGTAGATGTTTTGCATCAAGAGGTCTGTGTTCTTACACTTGAAAAAACCCATAAAATTCCAGGACTTTAACAGGGCATTTTAAAACATTTTCCAGGACATGAAATATTTAATCAATGAGTTCTTATAAGAAATTGTTGTCTGAATTTAGACAGGTTATGAGATATTTATAAAGATAATAGTGGTATTTTGTTTAACTTCAAATAACATGCATCAAATTTGTTTTGCATCAGCTGAAAAAGCCTGTGAGTGTGTATAAATGGCAGTAATAATTTTTATTTTCTCCCAAGTGTTTTAAGCATCTGAATTGTAATCAAAACGATCAAATAACATAACAAATGTAGTAGCACTTTCTTTATTGCAAAAAGTCTGAAATCATAAGTTATCAAAAATATCACATTCAAGCTGAAATACAAAAACAAAACAAAACTTAATAAATCTTTTTTTTTATCACATCAATATATATGTTTGTTTTTTGGGGTTTTTTTAAATTAAAACATTTTTGTTAACAAACTTAAACTAGATACACAGATCTGTTAGCAATATAAAATTAACTAAGTGTCTCACAGTCATATTTAAAATCTGCTCTCATAAATATAAAATAACAATTAAAAAAAACACATTTACCATGATTTGCCATAACCTGATTACAACTAAAAAAAACAATAATAATGTTCCTACACAGTATATGAAATATGGATCAAAGAGATTCTTCTTCTTAAAAACACATTTAATAACAACCAACAGATTTAACAGGCATCCACTGACACCCAATATTACTGGGTTTAAAGAAACGTAGCTAATAAAGTGGAATTTATTGAATAAGAATACAATTAAAAACTAAAATTGTGCTTTTATATAAAATGATACAATGTCATGTAATTTTGAAATATGTACAGAAATCACATACAGGGCAAACATGTAAATCAACACTCATGTTTAAAAATATGGAAACAAAATGTGTTTATTATTACATAAAATATCACAGAATTAGCAACACTATTTAACAACAAAAAAGCTTGGTCAACAAAATTTGCAGCATGATGCATCTTGTCCGTTGAACTATCACCATCAGAGTGCTAAAACTCATACTGTTGAACCATGTCCTCTGAAGAATCACTAGGATTATCAGATTATCAGTGATGAAATTCATACTGTTGAACCACGTCCTCTGAAGAATCACTAGGATTATCAGATTATCAGTGATGAAATTCATACTGTTGAACCACGTCCTTTGAACTACATGTATTACAATCAGAATGCTGACATATGTGTTGAACCATGTCCTCTGAACAATCACCATGACTTTTAAGAGCGCTGAAATTCATCATACTGAACCATGTGCTGTGGACTGACTATCAGAGTGCTGAAATTCATCATGTTGAATCATGCACTTTGAACTATGGCCATCAAAGTGCTGAAATTCATCATGTTCAAACATGCCCTCTGAACTATGGCCAACAAAGTGTTGAAATTCATCCAGTTGAATCATGTCCTCTGAACTATGACTATCAGAGTGCTGAAATTTATCCAGTTGAATCATGCCCTCTGAACTATGGTCATTAAAGTGCCGAAATTCATCCTGTTGAATCATGCCCTCTGAACTATGGTCATTAAAGTGCCGAAATTCATCCTGTTGAATCATGCCCTCTGAACTATGGCCAACAAAGTGTTGAAATTCATTCAGTTGAATCATGCCCTCTGAACTATGGTCATTAAAGTGCCGAAATTCATCCTGTTGAATCATGCCCTCTGAACTATGGCCATCAAAGTGCTGAAATATGCCCTCTGAACTATGACCATCAAAGTGCCGAAATTCATTCGGGTGAACCATATACTCTGAACTATTACTATTAGAATGCTGAAATCCATCATGCAGATCCATGTCCTCTGAACTATCACTGTCAAAGTGCTGAAGTTCATCATGATAAACCATGTTTTCTAAAGTATTATCTGGATCATCCAAAATATCTTCCACACCAATGCCCAAGTTCACACAATTTCTCTCCAACCTTTCTCTTCGTTTGTTTCGGGCTGAATTCGAGAAACGACATCTCAGTTCTTCCATATCTACTTTATAAGACATAACATCACTCTCAGCAGTCAGCTTGAAATCACTGTCTGACGATTTCACATCTGATACTGGAAGCTGCAGACATTCAGGTTTGAGAGTTCGTCGATTCCTGGATGATATCTGTTGATCATTCGTCTTCTTGTATTTTGTGGCTGATGTAAAAAACCGACATCTCAGTTCTTCCAAATTTATTTTATAAGACATGTCATCATCATTATTAGCTGACTTATGTTCGTGTTCAGAGGTTTTCATATTTCCTAGGTGTTCAGGTTTATGAGACTCTGGATTCTGGCATAATTCTTTTTCTGGATGATTTCTCTTCTTCTGTTTATGGCCTGATGCTGAAAAAAGGCATCTCAGTTCTACCACATCTACTTTATAAGACCTATCATCACTTTTACATTCAGGATCTGAATTTGATGTTTGCAGTCCTTCATCTGGGAACTTGACAAGATCAGGTTTACAGGGCTGTAAACACTGAGCCTCTGATTCAGTAGCTAGTTCTTCAGCTTCTGCTTGATTAGCAATGATTTCATCAAGGATGTCGGCATCATCATCACTTGTACTAAACTTCGTGATTTTCTTCCCCATCTCAAGACTATCCTGTCTTCGACTGAACCTCTGTTTCAACCAGGCAAAGTCTAATGGGTAGTATGTTTCTTCCATGGTTGTCTGACGTTTCAGGGTGTAAGGTTTCTTCAAAGATACAACTTCGTCATCACTTTCAGAACCATCATCCACAGAAGAAGCTGTGACTAGTTTGTGTTGAAACATGCAGTCATCGGCAACTGAGTTAAAATTGAAAAATCTATTCTATGTATAAGCATGCACATTTAGACATTCATTTAAAACCATTTTTAACGTCACTATTTATGATCAGGAGAGGGATTCAATGTACATATATATATATATATATACATGTATATAATCTTTGTTCAAATACAACAGTTAGAGTTAAACATTTCTAAGTGTAAATGTAGTAATATTAGAACCACCACCCTGACATTATCAAAAATAAATTTGAGAGAACATATCAGAGACAGAGACAGAGACAGAGACACACAGAGAGAGAGAGAGAGAGAGAGAGAGAGAGGGGGGGGGGAGGAGAAAGAAGGGAAAGGAGGAGAAGAACTCAATTATAATAAATTATAGCAGAATATGGAAGCAAGTTGGATAATTTTTTAAAACACTGTCAGCAATAAAATAAGACGAGAAAAATGTGATCGCCACTCACTTGTAGGTAGCGGTTCAGACTTGAAGATCTGGAAGAGCTGAGACAGATAAGCAATGATGGTCAATTTGTCGGGGATGGCCGACGTGGCCATATCTTCGCCCGACATGACCGGGGAAACAGCGAGCTCCTTCTCAGCCGTGTCAAACGCTAACTGACAGTTTTTGGCCACCTCAGACTCTATCAGTTGGTTGAAGTCTCTGAAAAACAGATATATCAACAGTAGAATTATAAAAATGAACTTCTGTATTTTAAACAGAATGGAAAACTACAGTAAATAATGAAATTTTACAGATATGAAGGAATAACAGAGTAGAATGAAAGGAAATGTATATTTTTCGACACCTCAGCGCCATTTTAAACTATGGTTATTTGGTGTTTTAATATATGGTTATTTTGACATTTGGTCAAGAGAAAGTGAAAACCCACTGTTATCAGGGTTAAAATTTCACCACAGAATCGACGGCGTCAATTGCTGCTGCTGCCCTCCTTAATTGCCGTTAAGCCCCTAAAATCTTAGGGTGACGACGGCAAGAAAAATGTCGCGCTGCCTTACCTGGTTTGCCACAGTGCCATTCAGAATATTTTTTTTCTTAAAACCAAGCATTTTATTATTTAGAAATGACACAAAATGTAACATGAAAAATCACATCTAGCGAAGTCGGACACAAAGTGACAGGTCAGTTATACCAGGACGTAAAACAAAATGTGCTAAAACCAAAATTTTTTAAAACCTTAACGTAACTGTAATAGATATGTATTGTGGAACCTACATCAGAGAAGGTCTAAATGCGTGTATCAAGGCACAGAATGCGAGTCCACTTCTCCAAGAGCTTGTGAAGTCAACAATATGAACATTTCGGTACTGGTCTGTGTTGAGCACCTTTTGGCACCATCGCAGTATTGTATAGCTGTCAATGTTGCTATCTGAAAACAAACACATAATTTTTTTTTATTAACAATGCTATAACAACTGTTTAATTTTCGCTCGGTTATTCAGCACCAGAATTAACAAATAAAATGTCCACACAACCCATTCACGAAAATCTAACCTATTAAGCACTACGTATCTGGGTACTTGAGATTAATAATTATTTTAATTCATAACTAATTAACATTATATGGTTGTGCAGTGATCGTATTAACTTAGTAGGTTATACAATCACTACACTACCGCGTTTTATCAGTTTAATAAAAATAAAAAAAATAATAATAACTGGCAAGATATATAACTGAACAAATAATTACCATTAATGACTTGTGGAATTGTTTCGTTATTTCTGGCCCTCTTGGCTGGAATATCAACCAATTCTTTGAGCTCAGACTCATCTCCACCATCATAGAGGTGACGAACTTGGATTGGTTTTAAAGCTCTCTTCAAATGAAGATTGGGATACCTAAAAAATAAAGAATAAGAAAAAAACTTTAGTAAAGAAAAAAGGAAAGCAATATTTGTTTTGTGGTTGACAGAAAGAGATGAAACCTGATGCTGCCAATCCTGGGAAGACAGAGAGAGACAGAGACAGTGAGACAGAGACATAAACCCAGAGAGAGACCGTCAGACAGAAAAAAAAAAGGGAAAACCAAAAGATAATAACTATGGCTAACTGTCTATACAACATACAAACATCGAGTTTTTTTTATTTCATGATCATACTAACCGGGTATTAGGATCAAGACTGTATTGGCTGTGATTCTTGGCCAGAGTTTCTGGAGTTGTCTGAGACAGTAGCTGCAGAATACTCTCCCTCTCTGCAATTAAATGCCATGGTGTTGTGGTGTTTGAAGCCCACCGTTTGATCATCCATGCAGCATCAAATACGCCCAGAAATCCACGTGCACATCCAGAGCCAGTCGGCCAAAATGGCTGTAGAAAAAAACAACTAACATGTATCTGTCAACAATTAGAACGTCATGATAATACTAATAAAATGTTACATAGTTTGTTTCTTTGTTTTTAATTAGCGACACCATAAGAGCACATTGATTTATTAATCATCGGCTGTTGAATGTCAAACATTCTGTAATTCTGACATAGTCTTAGATAGGAAACCAGCTACATTTTCAAATTAGTAGCAAGAGATCTTTTATATGTACTATTCCAGAGACAGGACAGCACATACCATGGCCTTTGATATACTAGTCGTGAGGCACACTGGCTAGAGCAAGAAATAGATGTTAACCTTCTGACTACTGCAGGCGAGATATCACGCCAATCGACATACTGTACACTGTATACAGTGCATTCCCCAATTCATATTTCCCGCCGTTTTGCACACGGCACTCACAGGAAACGGAAATATAAATACACAAAACCAATTACTTGACAAGAGTTAAAAAAGTGGTTTAAGGCAAGTATCTTCGATTGACTAGTTCAAAGAAAATTTCATTTGATCTACATGGATTGAATTTACACAAGCTCACACCACCTCCTTATTTGCTTCCATTTCCATAACAAATACAAAACTGGTCCTTACATGAAAACATTTAAATGTCAAATCAAGTCATATTATGTATAGTCCATCCCAGAGGGAACGCCTTTTTTCATAGTATTGAATTTACTACAAGTTGTTTTTTTTTAGCTGATTGTTTTCTAAATTGAACACAAAAATAGTGGTGGTGGTGGGGGGGGGGGGGTTTAAATTTCCAAAACACCTTTACTTTTCTTCTTATGTCAAACCAAAACTGAAATTATTTACAAAATAAAATTTTTGTAGGATGGAATGGACTATAGGTCATAAATTATACTACTTCCTAACCTCCAACAAGCTGTCACCACAAATGCCCAAAAGCAGTTTGTGGTTATGCCGCTTGATAACTCGACTGGCGTTTTCCGCAGCAAACATAGACGTGAAATCGAACATGGCGACATCGGGCTGTCCAAAGTGGTTGACGGCGTAATCGAGGGCGGGAAGCTTGTGATTGGTGGAGAAATCGGCAGCCTCTCTCGCGTACGCCAGCAGTGCCTCGTGATTCACATTGCTCTGAGACAACAGCGTAGCTGCATCGCCATAATCCTGGGAGGAAAACAAAGAAGAAGAAAACACATTTAATAAAGGCAGGCAGGGTGTGGTTTAGTAGAATTCTCACCTGAATGTGTACAGCAGAGTTGTGGGATTGAGTCACATTGACCCCTTCTGTGAAAAGGACTCATTAGATTCACACCCTCTCCTAACCAGAGTTATGCCAGGTATTTGTCACCCTGCCTGTTGGAAAGTGCATATAAAAGTTTGCTTGCCGATGATCATAGTGAGTACCCTATGGGACTGTTGCAAGTGTTTTCCAGTTCAATCAACCAGTAGAAAGGTGCCAGAAAACTGTGCTAGAAAAACTGCCAAGCACATGTCCCCATGACGGTAATGCACCTTTTCATTCATTAATTGGTATCATCGTTTAGGAGGTAGACAGCCATTGCTACCTGTTCATTACGTTTTTCCATAATCAATCTAATTAAAATTAGCTCCACTATTACATGTGGATCTAAAGACAGCCAGTTGGAGCTCATGTCCACCAATCAAAACCTTACTTGCACAATCCTGCCAGTGATTTAAAAATAATTTGAAAACATTCCGAATTATCCTGAGGGTATACGACATGTTTCGTGTGAATTACGAATGCCTTAAAACATGTTTTATTTTATAAAATAAATAATTTTTAATGTAAAATTGAAGACTGATAACGTATTGGTATGGTTCGCTGTACTGTGGCCACTAAAATAGACTTGCCCGATATTTTTAGAATTTGTATGCTCCCAAATAACGTTATAAAAGGCGAAGTGTGATTGGTCAATATTTAAATTATTATTTACAGACGAAATGTTACCTGGACATTGGGGACTACGCAGTGTTGTTAGTTTTAAATCACTGGCAGGATTGTGCAAGTAAGGTTTTGATTGGTGGACATGAGCTCCAACTGGCTGTCTTTAGATCCACATGTAATAGTGGAGCTAATTTTAATTAGATTGTTCCATAATCAAAGGTGGTATATGAAATCACACAATATGTAATACTGCATGCATTCCTTTTAGTGACATAATATTTATCAGCTGAGAAAAGGGTTGTGACGTCATGATACAAAAGTAAAAAGCAGTGAATTTTATAATAATTATAGTAAAATCGTAAGTATCACTGATTTAGAAAATATTTCTGGCACTTGTCCTTTTGTAGATGGTCTTCCTGACACCCGTCTCAAGAAAATCAATCCTTGGAACTCACTTAAGCAAAAAAATGTTTTAGACTGTCAGAAACACCATCTACCAAAGTACTCGTGCCAGAAACCATTAAATTCTTATATGCTTTGGTAGCCAGGGATCTTTTATCAGTTATTTTCTTACACAGCTAGTAGCCACATATTAAATCACCCATGGAACAAATGATTTTTAAGAACCATCTTAAATACAACATGAAATACTTTAAAATACTGCTTGCTTACTTAATAACAAGAATATAACCAAATCTGTAATATTATTTTAACATGTATGCATGCAAAAAAACACACACAAAAAAGACACAAGTAATTAAGCGTTAAATCATTGTTACCTCTTTTAAAACTCCCTTATCAAGCAGGCTGTCCTTTTTAGCTGTCATCACAAAATAGTGCGTTTCATCCTTGTAGTACACAATGTTTTCTAAACCAATGCCAGTTTTATCTTTCAGATCAAGAAAGAACTTCTGGTTGAATATGAAGGCAACCCCACTGATTTCCTCAACATAAGCCTCAGCAGTGGTGTTCCGGTTAATAAAATTAGCAGTGATCCCAATGGCGATCTTCCCTCGAAACTCCTTGCGAGGAAAGCCTAATTGATAAAAACAATTAATAGTCATAAACATTTAACACAAATAAGTTTTAAAGACAGTCCCGTATCCTAAGGACTGAAGCAAAATGCATGTTAGATTTGTCTCCTTGTATTAGGTACAACGTAACTTTAATTATATGGATGTAATTCTTTTGTGGACATGTAATCCAATTGAGGTATATAACTATAATATTTTATTACATACATGTATGTACCTATTCAATCTTACTATAGTAATAAAGACATTTTCAAAACCGTAATAAATATATCTTGTATCACAAATATGTTCAACGTGGACCGGAACTTTTAAATGGGGAATTCCTTTTTTATTTTTACTGGAGTTGGAGCCTTTTTGTTACTGAAGTCATGTATGATTTACAAATGACATCACATCGTATTTGAAACATTATACAAGATTGCTGCAGAGTATGATTCTTAACGTTAAGTAAATCCATGAAAGGAGGATTGACCATAGATTTAAGAAAGTGTAAATATCAATTTTGAATTATACCATGCATATTTTTATGGCTGGATGTATGACTGAATGCCTGGCTGGATAAGTGGCTGTGTGGCTGAGTTAGTAAATCGATTGATGGGTTGGATGGCTGAATGCCTGGCTGGGTAAGTGGCTGGGTGGATAAGTGAGTGAGAATGGATGGATGGATATATGGGATGGATGGATGAATGAATGGATGGTGGGGGAATGCAGATGGGGACTAATACATTTATAAAGTAACACTAAAAATAATAACCACTTTACCAGGAATGGTATTTCGTTTTCCATCACAGCAAATCAAAACATCGTACTGGTATTCAGACACTGGGTGGTCCCTAGGGGTCACCAAACATCGCCACCCAACAGCTGAAATATCAAGGCTAATTTGTGTGACTATAGTTCCAGGAAGAAAACTAGTTTTAAGACAAAGTCAAAACTTTAAGACTATGAACATACATGTACATAATGTAAACAAAACAAAACCAAAAAACATAATTAAAAAAAAAATTTTTTACAATATCAAAGGAACTGTTAGTTGTAAACACTGTACAACATAATACAACTGAGATGTAAGTTAAATCTGATAATTAACACAGTATCTAAAAATAATTATCTATATTTATAAATAATAACCAAAATAACAAGTTATTAATGAAAACAAATAACTTAAGGAATAATATAATACACTTCATTTTGTATTTGAGATGGAATTATATTGTTTACTATAATCTGACCAAATATAAAAAAACACTGCCATCACACTGGGGTTTTTCAGCAATGATTTCTTTTCACTATATTTTGCTTTCCTTCCCACCCCAAACACAATATACACTCAGACAGGTAACTGGGGTGTGTTTTTTATACTGACAACTGATTTATCTATTCATAAAAGTATGACAGACTACAGCAATGGCATGTCAGTTCTATAGGAATTATTTTAATCTATAGTTATTTAAACAGAGAAAAACATACTGCCCCTGACCCTTCTTCCCTTTCCTTCTTACTGGCTCTGAATTGTGCAGCTAATTAATCTATATGTATCACTACTATTTTTTATTTTATTTGTTTATTTCAACTTATTTTCGTGCTTATATCCAATTAAGGTTCAAGTATGCTGTTCTGGACACACACCTCAGCTATCTGGGCTATCTGTCCAGGACAGTGGATTAGTTGTTAATGAAAAAGAGGGTGTAGTGGTCTTATGTACACCTACCCATCAAGTTGTTAAAACTCACTCTGGGTGGGAGCCAGTACCGGGTTGCAAACCCAATACCTACCAGCCTTATGTCTGATGGCGTATCCACGACACCACTGAGGCCGGTTACTACTATTAAGTTTGCTGACAGGATAACAATCCATCCATGAAATTGGTTTTATTATTTATAACTCAACAAAATATTTTGCTTACAGGTTGTCTGGTCCTTAGGGGGTTCGAGAATTTCATCAAAAGAAACATTAACATGGACCTCAACACCCAATATAAGTGCCACTTTCAGAAGAATACACTGTAGCTGTCGTATACCTGTAATGAAGAACAGTTGCACGTAATATAATAAACCTGTAGCTACAAGTGAAATTCAAATAGAAATATTAGATCAGTGTTCGAGATTAAATTTTTTGGCCAGTATCCCAGTTGGATACTAACATTTCAAAATCTGGTATCCCACCTGAGAATTTAGTATTATATGGCATCCCGGTGGGATACTGGGTTCTTGAAGTCTGGTATCCAAAATTAAATTCTGGTATCCCCGGGATATCGGGATACCGTTAATCTCGAACACTGTAGATCATCGTGCAAATTATGAGCCATCACATCTTATACACTGTAGGTCATACACATGTTTGGGTATGCATGGATGCATGCATTTTGCACTGGTTGTGGTGTTCATAATTGAAAATTAATAGCATATCCATTTTCCACACAATTTTTACACAATATTAATGGTAAATATGTTTTAAAAAATAAAAATAGGGCAAAAATATGAGTTACGGTAATATATATTTTAATGAACATTTTCTTATAATAGTAACTAATACAAAATACAATAAATAAAGCAAATATTTAATTTTAACCAAGAAATATGAAAATGATAAACAAAACATTTAAAACATATTTCAGATGATGCTAAAATATGGAATTATGGAACAGTTTTGATGGGGTTTTTTAATTTATGAGACAATCATGATATTTTACAATTATGATAAAATGACCTACATTAAATCTGTAACTCAAGCTTTCAATAATTATGGAAATCACGCCATGTTACATTGTTATGTAAAAAGTCACTGTTAATGACATAAAACTCTCTGAACTGAATTTACAATAAAAAAATAGTTTTGCTTAACGACACCACTAGAGCACATACATTTATTAATCATTGGCTACTGGATGTCAAACATTTGGTAATTCTGACTTATAGTCTTAGAGAAGAAACCCATTACTTTATGTTCATCAGTAGCAAGGGTTCTTTTATATGCACCTTCCCAGACAGGATAGCACATACCACAGCCTTTGATATACATGTACCAGTCGTGGTGCACTGGCTGGAACGAAACCTAGCCCAATGGACCCACCGATGGGGATTGATTCCAAACCGACCGTGCATCAGGCTAGCACTTTACCACTGGGCTACGTCACCTCCAATATTTATTATTACTGTTATGATATTTTTTATATGTACAATCATTAGCCTTTAACATGTCTGTAAGATGGTGATATAAGGGCCCCAACCCTGACACTATATTTGTTTCTGGGATTATTAAACTTTACTTTAGAATTTTTTTTACAAAACAATAATAAAACTCACTAATGTGGTCTATAGCACCAGCACAGAATTTGCCAAAGAACTTCTTGGCCCCCAGGTTCTTGAGATCGGTGATGAGGAATGGCCACAGGTGCAGCACATTGTTACGAGAGAACCGGTCTCTCTTCTCCACGACAACGGCTCGCCCACCCAGAAAGGCAACTTCTATAGCAATGCGCAGACCACAGGGACCTGCACCGATCACCAGCACCTGAAAGAACAGGCATGTCTGTTAATTAACACCACAGCACACCATTTAATCAACAGTCATTAGGTGTCTGCATACAGACATTAACAACACAATTAAGTACTGGCAGAACTCAGAATTTCACATTTTATGGGAACCACGTTTTTGGTTCTGTGCCCTGTGATCATTGAAACCAATCGAAAACTGTCTTTCAGTAATCACGGTAATGGTGGATTAAGCAGGGTTTCTGCCAGTGTAAAACAGGTATGATGCCATACCCAAATGTTTGTGCAGATTTTGACAAAATTAATGACTCTTATCACTATTGTATGATTTTCTTAACCCTAACCATAAACCTAACCCATTTTCTTTCTGGAGGAGGCCCCCCATACCCCCTGTCGACTGTGGTTGCATTCACAACACACAATATAAATATTCAATTACATAGCGTCATGCTCAAAAGTTCTTTCTGGCAGAAACCCTGTTAAGTTTGGCACATAATAATGAGTAATCAACTTCCATAAAATCCGGAGATCTGACAGGTATCTGAAATAATGATACTTAAAAATTACTCCTAGGTTTAAAGGCATTATATAATCGTGCATTGTAAAGACTAAAATATAAATCTGTTCAAATATGTAGAGCTGCCTCTATTCCGGTGAAACAACAAGTAAATCATACTAAATGACCAACTTACAAATTTATGTTTCATAACAGAACAAATATTCAGGTATGCATCTACATTTATAAAAAAAAAAATATATAGCTACAACCTTCCTTATCAACAAGGTAGTGCAACAAAAAGGTAGTTTAAACATATTTTTCTATATATATATATTTTGGAAAATATTTGTCTATATAAAATTAAATATATTTTGTAGATTATAATCTACTATGCGATGCAGGGTCTTCTGTGGAATTTTTATACAGCATACATACTCATTTTTATTAAGTTTTTTATTAATTTGATTTTACTTCATTACATTTCAGTTTGATTTTTTTTTTAAAGTTAATTTAAATTAAGGAACTGTTCTGAGTTTGCAGTCATTGTAAGATGTTTCTGACTAACAGAGCCATTTTGGAGACTAAAAATAAATATTAAATACATTTTCTTGTATAGAATATATGATATACCAGACTTTTCATGCCCAGTGTGTTTGCGGTCTTGTACTAATGTTATAGCAGTCACTGTTCATTTTCTTTGTAACATACATTTCTTTCACCTATACTACCGGTACATGTATATTATTATAAAAATTGGCTGACACAAAGTTTGTACTAGTGTGAGTGCTGATATTAAATACAGTCTTCTAAGTTTGCTACCATTGTAACATGTTTTCGGCTAACAGATCCTTTGTGATTACTAAAACTACCTATTAAAGATATTTTCTTGTTTAGAATATCAGTATCTGTAGAGACAAGGTGCTTGTTGTTATCCAAATGTTTGTAAGTAGCTCAAAGCAGATTTTACTTTACAAATGTAGATTATTTCCTCAATTTTTTTTAAAATGTGGCCAATTTAAAAATACTTTTATTAGCCAAAGACTAAAGGTTGTAGACACTATATAAAACTTATCAATTAGCTAATTTGGCAATGTCCAGGGTAAGCCCCCTCCCCCCAATGATCATTTTTGGAAGAGCCCTAACCGACAAACTCGATTTGATCAGATTTTCAGGAAACTGGGGTTGATTCTAAATCCTGGGCTACCTTCTTAAATCTAGCAGTCAATTTAGCAGCTATCTTTTTAAACAGTGTTTCTGTTGTTCAAATACTGTTAAACCTCAAGTGTGTATTTACTGAAGGCTGCCACAATAATCCCGTACGTGATTTGATGTGTAAAATAAGACTGAAAACACACAACTAAACACTGTGGAAAGCTGAATAAATGAACGTTTCTCAAAAACGCTTTACAGTTTTTTCTACACATAAAATTCTCTTGTCACATCAGCGTGAACAGAATAATCTGAATATACATGCAAAAAGAATGTTAAATATGAAAAATAAATGCAAAAACATGTTGGATATTCCCTCCCCACTTTTTATTTTTTATAATTGCAATAAAACTTGTACCGATTGTTTATTTTTATCTTGGGACATTTTGTGACAAAATATAAAATTGATGGTGAATCTCTAATAATGAAAAATTTGTTTTTTTTAACAACACCACTAGAGCACATTGATTTATTCATCATCGGCTATTAGATGTCAAACATTTGGTAATTTTGACATATAGTCTTAGAAATGAAACCCATTACATTTTTTCCATTAGTAGCACCATCCCAGAGACAGGATAGCACATACCACAGTCTTTCATATACCAGTCATGGTGCACTGGCTAGAATAAAAAAAGGCCAATGGGCCCACCAACAGGAATCAATTCCAAACAGACCATGCTTCAAGCGAGCACTTTACCACTAGGCTACATCCCGCCCGCTCATTTAACAATGATACCATTATAAATCTCGGAACAATACAGCCATTATGTGAAATGCAAGTCTACAAAAGTTAAAGGTTAATCTGGAGATAATTACATGTCTAGATGTTTTTGGTGTTATACAGATTTATGTGAATCACATTTCTGAGTAGGTAATATAATAATATCTGCAAAGTTGAACAGCTATAAAGATACACTACTTTGCATTTCTTATTAAACAATGTTCTGAGTTACCGGTAAACAAATATTTCTCTCTGTTTTTTTCTCACTGAACAAAGATCCTTTGTTTGTACTAGCTGTGGTCCATATGTGATTTAACCTGCAGGAGTGAACTCCGACTTTCTCTTCTCTTTTTAGTCTGTATACACACATTGGCCACATATCGCTTCACAGAATTCTGCATAACTGTGGACTTTAAATTCTTCCACATGATCTAATTTGGAAGTCAATATTAACTAAAATGGAGAATTTTTTTTTATAGAATATGTTTTCTTCTTCTATGAATGGAAGAAAATCGATCAAATTTTTCTTAAGATAACTGGCAACATTACAAATAATAGGAACTATTCTCTTGAGAAATCTTGAATGATAAATCCATGTAGTGTGTGATCGAGAAGAAAATCCTCCACACTGTCAGACTAATTGAGCAGAGTTCAAAATGTGTTTTTTAAAACTGTGGAATAATGATGGAACCATGCACTGTGTTAAGCAAAAAAACAACAAAAAAACATGTATACACAAAACCATGCACACAAACACACACACACACGCACGCACGTATACACACACACACAATTCTCTTTCTCTGAATAAAATGTTTTTGAATTGTTAGTAAAAAGACACTACGCAGATCTGCACCCTTTTTCTGCTTTTAAAGTTATATGGGGGATGGGGGGGGGGGGGCGGAGGGATATACACTTTCATGTAAGAAAGTTTATATGTGTTCTATGTTTTTTGATAATGCATGCAGTGTAAAGCAGACCACAAAACGTACTTGTAACATGTGCCTAGGAAGTAAACATTAAATTATATCTATGATCAGTAATGCAGAATTTCCCCCCAAATTTACATTTACTGGGATAGTAAAAATGCAAGGGACCTTCTTGGTGGATGGATCTTCCATCATTAGTATGAACATGTATAGAAATATGCCCAGAACCTGGGTAATAAATGAAATAAACTTCATGATCATATTATTAATTAATGCAAACAATACTTATGAGGATGCACAAAAATACTTCTTTTTTGTTAAACATTCTTAAACCACACATAAGCCATGACTCTTCAACAACACCATCTCCAAATGTATGTACATGTGTGTATGTCGGTTACGCAACTTTAAAATCATGACAACCGCTAATCGGGTACCTGGTGAACAATTACATTCTAAAATTAAAAGTACCATATATCAGTAATGAAAGTGAAAGTCATTTTATGTTTTTTAAATACATTTGAACCATCAATGTAGCACAGAACCGTAGTTCAAGTGCTTTAGGATTAGGAAGGACTAGCTAACTCATCAGTTACGAGAACAATATTCACGTACCCGAACAATCGGTTACCTAAGTAAAACTCATGTGAATTGATTTCCGGTTACCTAAGATTTTTAAATATTGTCCCCTGTTAATTAATTTCATGAAACTGTTGTAAAAAAACCAATGGTAGACTCCCAACATACTTTGGTATTTGTGCAGGCCTGCATCTTCTGATAATCCCGATGTGAGGCCCGTTTGTCGAGTTTTGACCACAGAGATACTGCCTTCCATGATGTAAGCCGTGACTTGAGCTGTTTGTAGAAGGTCGTGTGGTCAGCGTTGGTGACTCCTAGAACACTGCACAGTTCCTGGAATGTGTTGAGGATGGTCTTGCAAGTGTATGCGCTGACAAACTGGTCGAAGAGATGGTCTGCAGAGTTGAGGTCATTATCTCGGCCATTCATCATTGCTCATTGTTATTCCTGGTAAAATAAAAAGAGTATAAGTGGAATTGTGTCTTTATATTCATGATGGCATAAAATGAGGACCATTCATAATTGCTCATTATTATTCCTGGTAAAATAAAAAGAGTATACCCCCGGTAAGTGGAATTGTCTTTATATGCATGATGGCATAAAATGAGTACCATTCATCATTGTCATTGTTATTCCTGGTAAAATAAAAAGAGTATAAGTGGAACTGTGTCTTTATATACATGATAGCATAAAATGAGGACCATTCATCATTGTCATTGTTATTCCTGGTAAAATAAAAGATTATGTGGCAGTACCTGTATATATGAATATATATATTGACCATTTATCATTGTGAATTCTTATGAAACTAGAAACAAATGAAGATACTACATGTATGTGCAAATTTTCGGATATTCATTATGTACATGTATAATATAAACTAAATCCCTTGAGGGAAAATGAAAATGAAAATGCTGCATATATTATCTGGATCAATCACCTTTATACAAGTTGTTATTCCTGAAAGTAATAAAATATAAACATATAAATCTACGGTTGATAAAATATTTTGTTTTTAATGTGGGTTTGTGGCTTTTGACAATACAGAGTCAGGACATGTGCCACCTGGAATATTAGTAATGGTTTGCCCCTACTTCTTTTAAATTCAACCAGTGAAAATAAATTTGTTTTTAATGTGGGTTTGTGGCTTTTGACAATACAGAGAGTCAGGACATGTGCCACCTGGAATATTAGTAATGGTTTGCCCCTACTTCTTTTAAATTCAACCAGTGAAAATAAATTTGTTTTTAATGTGGGTTTGTGGCTTTTGACAATACAGAGAGTCAGGACATGTGCCACCTGGAATATTAGTAATGGTTTGCCCCTACTTCTTTTAAATTCAATCAGTGAAAATAAATTTGTTTTTAATGTGGGTTTATGGCTTTTGACAATACAGAGAGTCAGGACATGTGCCACCTGGAATATTAGTAATGGTTTGCCCCTACTTCTTTTAAATTCAACCAGTGAAAATAAATTTGTTTTTAATGTGGGTTTGTGGCTTTTGACAATACAGAGAGTCAGGACATGTGCCACCTGGAATATTAGTAATGGTTTGCCCCTACTTCTTTTGACAATACAGAGAGTCAGGACATGTGCCACCTGGAATATTAGTAATGGTTTGCCCCCACTTCTTTTGACAATACAGAGAGTCAGGACATGTGCCACCTGGAATATTAGTAATGGTTTGCCCCTACTTCTTTTGACAATACAGAGAGTCAGGACATGTGCCACCTGGAATATTAGTAATGGTTTGCCCCTACTTCTTTTGACAATACAGAGAGTCAGGACATGTGCCACCTGGAATATTAGTAATGGTTTGCCCCTACTTCTTTTGACAATACAGAGTCAGGACATGTGCCACCTGGAATATTAGTAATGGTTTGCCCCTACTTCTTTTAAATTCAACCAGTGAAAATAAATTTGCAATTATTAATTTAGAATTACATCAGTATTTGGTACAAATATGTAAATGTATGTCAGTATTGAATGTTTTGGCATTATGAGTGCAAACGGAATTTGCAAAACTAAATGACTGAATCTACCTGTACATGTTATTGGAATGGGTGGATGGGTGGATGTACAGATAGATGGATGGACAGATGGATGGATGGACAGGTGTATTATATAGTGATAGAAAAACTCCAGACAAAATGTTAGCATGCAATTTAACAAACTCAAATCCTTACAACTTTCAGCCTGAATCAGTTAAGCCCTACCTTTTAGTTTTTCATTTACAAAGAATTCCCGGGGTCATAGGCAATACTGTACACTATATAGCCTAAGTGATAGATGTACCAACATGTACAACATACATGTAGTATACATCAAGTGCTCAGTAAGCTCATGTATGCTACATATAGGTCACCCAGCCCCAAGTTAATGACTGAGCCAAACATTTCACAACATGCACCTGGCCAATCTGCTCCGCGACTTACCTGGCAGCACAGTGTATACCCCACACAATGAAATGGTTCGCCTGTTAAATATTGTTTTTGGTAATTACACTTATACAGTTAGTCACAAACGTCTGGCTACAGCCAGTGAAAACCAATTACTGCAGACAAGATAGAAAGTGATAGGCCTGTGGAGTCTACACACACCCTCATGTGTTACTGATTACCTGATTACCCCATTGTTGCTTTTGAAATCTAACACTTTCTATGAGGAAAATTAATTGCCAGTGTAGCCAGTCTAGATGACACAGTGAATTATGTTATCATGTTTGTGAATGGTAGGTACTGCATGGGTTCACATCCCTAAGAATGCACTATCAAAGTTTGTTTGTGAATGGTAGGTACTGCATGGGTTCACATCCCTAAGAATGCACTATCAAAGTGTTTGTGAATGGTAGGTACTGCATGGGTTCACATCCCTAAGAATGCACTATCAAAGTGTTTGTGAATGGTAGGTACTGCATGGGTTCACATCCCTAAGAATGCACTATCAAAGTTTGTTTGTGAATGGTAGGTACTGCATGGGTTCACATCCCTAAGAATGCACTATCAAAGTGTTTGTGAATGGTAGGTACTGCATGGGTTCACATCCCTAAGAATGCACTATCAAATTTTGTTTGTGAATGGTAGGTACTGCATGGGTTCACATCCCTAAGAATGCACTATCAAAGTTTGTTTGTGAATGGTAGGTACTGCATGGGTTCACATCCCTAAGAATGCACTATCAAAGTTTGTTTGTGAATGGTAGGTACTGCATGGGTTCACATCCCTAAGAATGCACTATCAAAGTTTGTTTGTGAATGGTAGGTACTGCATGGGTTCACATCCCTAAGAATGCACTATCAAATTTTGTTTGTGAATGGTAGGTACTGCATGGGTTCACATCCCTAAGAATGCACTATCAAAGTTTGTTTGTGAATGGTAGGTACTGCATGGGTTCACATCCCTAAGAATGCACTATCAAAGTTTGTTTCTTTTGTTTAATGACACCTCTAGAGCACATTGATTTATTAATCATCGGCTATTGGATTTCAAACATTTAGTAATTTTGACCTGTAGTATTAGAGAGGAAACACACTAAAAAAAATTCATTAATAGCAAAGATTCTTTTATATGCACTATCCCACAGATGGGACAGCACATACCACAGCCTTGGATATACCAGTTGTGGTGCACTGGCTGAAATGAGAGATAGTATTAGTCCAATGGGCCAACCGACGGGGATCAATCCCAGACCAACCGCACATGAATCGATTACTTTACCACTGGGCTACGTCCCACCCCTTACACTATCAAGTCCAATATCTTGACAAATTAAGATACATACAGGTATACCAACTGGAGAGTACACATATATCAACTATTATGGTATTATATATATGCTTAATTTGGTTGCTGAAAGATGCATATTAAACACTCCCCCCAAAAAGTGTTCATATGCACAGACAAATCAAAAGCACTATTTAAATTACCTAAGCAGTATTGGGTATGAGGCATAAAAGTTGTATATATATATATATATATATATATAAAATACAGTTACATTATCAACTTACATATATACATGTACATGTACAAACCTTAATAACAAATGTAGATAATAGTAAAGTTTATAGAATACTTCAATTAAGACATTACACAAACTGACCTCTCTAAGTACTACTTATTCACAATACATACTGCAAACAACTTCACTGTGGGGAAACTTCTGCCAAGATTACGTCTAGCACATTGATGCATATCCACCTAATATATACCCATGATCAGATTTACTGATATATCGTACAACTTCCATTCATGGTCATAAGAAACATTACTGGTCAAGAAAATCTCTTTATTTGGATTATCAGGATTGCCACATAAGCATTATTGTCCTCATTTTTTGTTCTAATAAAAAATATATAGTTAACCTCTTTTTGAGTAAGAAGATTAAAGACATATAAAGACACTCTGAAGTCTTTTATCAAACTGCACAGAATGCCAGCTGTGACACGCATTCTGGCATTCTGTGTATAGCCATAACCAGACTATTTTTAGAAGACAAAATCATAAGCCCTAGCTTTGTTATGTTATTTTGCTTCCTACTGTAAATACAGATTGGCTAACACTAATACTGTGTAAGGTACTGTTACATGCAATATGGAACAGTCTGGTAGAAAAGGTTTTTACTATTACTGATCAATATTTAGCTGAATATTAGGAAGTCTTTACTGGTATTGATCATTATTTACAAAGCTATATTAGGAAGTTCACAAATACATCACATGATGGCATGCAGGTCTATAATAGCATTCAAATACTCACAGCCCACAATATCAAAATTGAAACCAATTTGCTAAATGTTTTCATTATTTTATTAAGTTTTCCAATCACAAATGAACTATTTACATGTACATATACAGTGGCTTATAAAATATTTTTTAAATTGGCAGATTTTTATAATCTGTAAACAAAAATACTCAAAATTTAATCAAATTGATATAAAGTAAAACCAAATTAATTTCTATGTTAGCCCTCTTTCCTAGATATATTATAAAAATGTATACAGGTACATGTACAAACAAAATTCGACTTAAAGAAATTGTGTTAGCAGAAAATACTGTTACTCATCTCATTACAAAAAAATATATATTATCACTAAAATCACATGTACAGGGCTACATTTTAAGAACTTGTTACCCACATCAATTCTGAAATTTATTTGGCCATGGGTAAAGTCCTCATCTACGACAATTTTGAGCTTGCCTATACACCAATAACATTTGCAACAAATAAACACAAAATTAAAAACCAAAAGTAATCTCTTCAACTGACGATAATAATTTTTATTCAAAATTTGAGACCTGATATACTAAAGTATTTAGGTTTTGTGTAATTTCCTATTCCAACCAATGCTGTATGACCTGTTACTAAAAATAATAAAAATATGTAACTAGCAACATCTGTAGATCTCTCCATTAATTTTTTTTTAGAGTAATTAATTGCTCCCCTAAATAAGATCAGGTCAGGTCAGGTCAGGTCAGGTCAGGTCAGGTCAGGTAAGACATGCCTGTCATGGGTGCAGGTGTCGACTTTCGCCAGCTCCTCCATGCAGGACAGGAAAAGGTTTGGGAAGGGTGGGAGAAGGGATCACCAGTGCTGGCATGTGGCCTCAGACCACAATTAATTTCGCTATATGTTTCTATATAGCCTTAGTGGCTATAACATTTTTATTAATATCAGCAGGCCCGTGAAGTTTTGTATGTACCTTTGCCTGCATGGGGGACACATACCCTGAAAAGGACAACCCCTGTTGTCCAGCTCTTTCTCCCAGCATATTGGTTTAAACAGACACACCCTCTAAACCAGGCCGGAGTACACCCATTTTACAAAAAAAGCACTACTTTTGCATGGGCCGGAATTACCACAAACAAGTCTTCAATGTCAACAAGTTACACATGTTTACAAAATACATGCTATCCCCTGTCACTTCAGTCAAACAGTTGCCACTTCATAGCTGTCTGCCATGAAATAATCACAGTCAAACAGCAGACTACTTGCGCGGTGAAACTTCCGGATTTTGGACAACCAAATGGGAAGATAACTGTAATCTGAGGCCATGTGCAAGAGAACATAAGCAGCCTGACCAAGGTTGGTTGCAGGCGAGGGTTGGTTTTGGTGCTACTGAATTTGCAAATAGAGAATATTACGTAATTTCTTGAAGGTAATTTTGAAGCTAAAAATTACTCCTCTTGAACAAGTTTCAGGGGAGTAAAGGGGAGCTTCCCTTAAATGGTGAGGTTTGCATCTGTGATGGCAGTAGTTTTGTTTTACAGTGAAACCCCTCTAAACCGGAGACCCTTGGGACCAAGACAAATGTCCGGTTTTAAGAGGGATCCAGTTTAGAGAGGTTACGTTCTGTCCTGGTTTTTAAAAAGGGACTGGGTAAAACGTCCGGTTTTGAGGGAATTCCGGTTTACAGAGGGTCCGGTCTTGAGAGATTTCACTGTACATCAAATATCACACTGGCCTACAGTACATCAAATATCACACTGGCCTACATGTTTTGGCACTAACTAAACAATGTGCACAAGGTCAGCATCACATCACAAATTCACTAATATTCAAGTTTCAGAGATCGCTATGTCCACCATCCTGAAATGTTAAAGAATTTCTAATAATTTTTCAACTATCACTAATCAAAATGTTTAATCCTAAGTGTTCCTTGAAGTGTTACCAATCAAACATAATTACCAGTAGTTTTCTTTCAAGACCACATGTCACAATGTTCATGATGCATCACATGTTTTCCACCTAATATCTACTCAATAAACACTGTGCTGAAAATAAAACAAGCCATATACTATATATAGCAGTTTTAGGCACATACATTGCCTTTGTCGTCTATGGGATTTCATTTGATGATAGGTACCATTTCCGGTTTCCATAGTGTCATCTTGGTACATTAAGTATTCATCAGTATTCATCAGAAGACTATTAAAGCACCGGTTTGTGACCATGCTTTAAATCATTTGCTCCACATCACAAGCAGCTACATGGCCTGTGGCTATGTTAGTATGTACAGCAGCTTCATCACAACTAGCTCATACAACACTGAAGCTATGATGTAATCTGTTTACACGATGACAAAATAGCTGAAAATAGCAATGACAGAAGCACCACTATTGGTCATTCTACATACTTGTATCAATAATAAAACAATAAAAATGCATTCAACAGTGGATTTTCAAATCAAGCTGGCATCACAAGCACATGAATAAAAATAAAAATTAACACAGAAATAGCAACAGTTTGGTTTGTTTTGCTTCTTGTCCTCTGCATACTACAGTTATTAAGTGCTTATACTGTAAATCAATATCATGAATCTGCCACTGGCAAAGAAAGGCAAGGAATGTTTAATGGTATGTTATCACATAAGGGGGCGCGATGTAGACCAGTGGTAAAGCATTGACTTGATGCGCAATCGGTCTGGGATCATTGGTGTGGCCATTGGGCTATTTCTCCTCACTTCATCCAGTACACCACGACTGGTATATCAAAGGCTATGGTATGTGCTATTCTGTCTGTGGGATGGTGCATATAAAAAATCCTTTGCTACTAATGGAAAAATGTAGCTGGTTTCCTCTCTAAGACTATGTCAAAATTACCAAATGTTTGACATCCAAATTGTGCTCTAGTGGTATCGTTAAACAAAACAAAACAACTTATTACATCTTAAAGCCGCACACCTTAGTTCCATCCAGCGAAAATAAATTATAATTTGGTTAATCTACAAACCTGTAACACACTTAGATCACGTTTTTATCAAATGGAGTGAAAAAGCAGGTTTTATATTGATAAATACCATGGGAATCCCCATGTCCCAATTGCTTGATATAATTTTGAAAGTTAGTATTCTGATATCACCGGTAGATGTCGCTCAAAGCACAACAATGCCTACATTACGACAAATTTCACAGACTTGGGGTGCGTCCCTTTCACCTCTCCTGGCAATGTTCCAACTATTCTGTCCTGGTTGTATCCCCTCTCCAGATATCGTAAGACTTAGCAAAATTATTGGTTTTAAGGGTTTGTAACGTTTTGTACTGAGACACTTACTTGTCTGAACTTTATTGTTACTGAAAATGTTCACGAACTGTGAAGAAAAATCTCACAAATGAACAACAACAAATCGGATGTTGATTGTGCGAACCGTGCACGAGAAAACAAACCGAACCAAAATGATAACGGTCAGGTGGTATACCAACGTCTGTGACATTGAAATGGAAATATCCCCTCTAAAAATAGATTAGACCTTGTCTGCTCAACGGTTTTTTCTCGGAGGCCCGTGCCTTTTTATGAAATACGAAAAATGCATTTTGTGGTATTACAAAAACCAGGATTACCAGGATTACCAAAAAACACTTCAGGTGCATGGAAATGTATATTCTAAATAATAAATGGTAAGTAAAGTGCAATTTTATTTGTAAAAAAAATGGGTTTAATAGCGAAAAACAATGCCGTAATGGTTAACAACTAGCCGTAACTAGGGTGTATCCCTTTAAACTATGGCCAATTGGTATCTAATGTACAGTTATGTTAACACTTTACTTGTCTAGAGGAGAGAGATTTTATTATTTAGTGGACATACAGTGAAACCCGTCTAAACCAGACACCAATAAGGACCAAGTTAGAAGTCTGGTTTTATGACATATTTTATGATGTTGAGAGAGGCTCTGTTCTCTACTGATATTTAAAAAGGAATCATAATAATAAAATTCAGTTTTACAGGATTTCTGGTTTACTTAGGGTCCGGTTTTCAGGGGTTTGACTGTACATACAGATGTTCATAAAACACACAAGAAAACATTTCTGTATTAATTTTCTAGGATCTAAAAATAGATAATAAATACCACATGAGTGGCTGTTAGATACCATTTATCTTATGAGTTGTTTTAAAATATTATATCTGACAGAGAAAGGGAGTTAGATATGTTTTTTAACGAGTTATAAGATACATGTAAATGGTATCTAACAAATATGAATGTAGTATTCTATTTACATTACCTAGCAGCCAGTCGTATGTTTTTAAATACATTATGTGTGTTATAAATAATAAATGATATTCTTACCAATAGGTGTTTAGGAAATATTATGTACATATATTCTGAGATATGTTAAAAATGCAACAAAAATACATGTACTTGACTAATACACAGACTAGTTGCTTTTTTCCAGCATATTTAATCTGCAGATATTGTTTTCTAATGTACACTATATGATAATTGCTAAAGTGAGTCTAGAGAATGAGTAAAGAAACAACTGCTACAGATAGGCTACTCTTATCAATTAGCAGCAAGACATCTTTTATAAACACCTTGATCCTCCCACAGCCATGACAGCACACAGTGACATATTATGACTTCCAATACACCAGTCACATAGCACTTACTGGAATAACAAATATTCCCACCAGTTCCACCAATAGAGATGAATCATATGACCTGTCCATGTACTATACAAATGAATGAATGAATGAGTGTACATTTAACAACACCCCATTTCATTTCAACTTATTTTCATGCTCATATCCAATTAAGGTTCATGCACACTGTCCTGGGCACACACCTCAGCTATCTGGGCTGTCTGTCCAGGACAGTGGGTTGTTTTTTAATTGTTAGTGGTTACGGAGAGAGACGAGGGTGTAGTGGCCTTACACCTACCCACTGAGTCATTAAAACTCAAACTGGTTGGGAGCCGGTACTGGGCTGTGAACCCTGTACCTACCAACCTTATGTCTGATGGCTTCGATCACCACGACACCACCATTGAGGCAGGAACCCCAGCACAAAAATATATACTACTCAAAAGAATTTAAGGGTCAGACCATATTTTCGACATTATTTCTGAATGTCAATTATATTAGCTAGACCATAATGTCACGCATGGTATTGTTCCATTTTGACGAAAGTGGGTCTAAGCAACCCATAAATGAATTAAAATCCACTGTCATTGACACTGTCGACTAGTTCTAATGGCGAAAACATGCTTACATTTGCACGTAAATTAGGGCGAAAGCCAAAGGTCTGCTAAGTGCCCATAACTTGCTTTTTCACAAAGCGCTTCATTTGCACGCTTTGCACGTGTATTCCATGTTCCCAATGCTGAATTTCCGTATAATTGGAGCTTGCGTTCGTGTACGGTGCACACTCCAAATTCGACAATGGTACGACTTCAACTGACTATCGAAGATCGAGGAAGGGCTATTGCTTGGCTTCAGGATGGCAATACGCAAAGAAATGTTGCTCTGAGACTTGGTGTCAGTCAGAGTGTCGTTGGCCGACTGTGGCAACGGTACCAAGCAACAAATTCTGTTCGAAATCGTCCACGTTCGGGAAGACCCCGAAGCACTACAAATAGAGATGACCGCTACATCACCAATATGGCTCTACGTCAACGCACAACCACTGCACGCCGATTACGTGACAATCTGCGGACTGCGACTGGAACTCGAGTGTCTGATCAAACCATACGCAATCGTCTGAGAGCCAATAATCTACGCTGCCGTCGCCAGGCTGTTCGACCACCACTCCTACGTCACAGAACGGCCAGACGTCACTGGTGCACGCTTCATCTGCGGTGGCAACGTGTCCAGGTTTAGTCTCCAGTTCAACGACGGTCGGGTTCGTGTCTACAGACGTCCTGTGGAGCGCTTCGCTGACGTTAACGTTAGACAACGTCACCGGTTCGGTGGTGGCAGCGTCATGGTGTGGGGCGGCATCTCTATCCACCACAGGACCCCCCTCTATGTGGTGGATGGCAATCTGAATGGAATCCGCTATCTGAATGAGATTATCCGGCCGTTGGTTCTCCCAGGCCTTCAGCAGATTGGCGGCGGGGCAGTTCTGCAGGATGACAATGCCAGACCCCACCGCGCCAGGGTGGTAACGGACCTTCTCAGACAACAAGGTATCGCCAGGATGGATTGGCCAGCATATTCGCCTGACTTGGTCCCAATAGAGACGCCTGGGACGAATTAGGCAGGAGAGTTCGGGATAACCATGCCCCTCCGGCCAACCTTCATGATCTGGGTCAACTTCTTATGGCAGAGTGGCAGGCCATTCCCCAAGAGTTCTTCAGACGTCTGATCAACAGCATGAGGCAACGATGTGTCGAGTGTATTCGCGCCAGGGGTGGATTCACAAACTATTAAACGAATGTTCTAATGTGTAAAATCCATGTTTGACAACGTTCAACTTTGACAGCATGTCATGTGACTTTCTTGTATACAGTGACGTTTATTTGTGGTTTTTTGTAAATATGGAACAATAAATAAAAAAATTGGTGTAGTTTACATCATCAATTTTTGACCCTTAAATTCTTTTGAGTAGTATACATCGAGACAAGCACTTTACCACTGACTGAGCTACATTCCACAATAGTGAACCAGCAGTGGAAGACCATTGAAGACTGAATCAATAACTGGTAAACTACGTGCATGACTCATCCAGGATAGGCAATAAATTACTTCACTGATCAAGTGTATATTCTCGTGTGTGCCAATCCATTGATAAGTTTCATCTACAGTGGAATGTAATAAACAAGATTCATCATGCTGACTGCACTCATTGTTAAGGAGTGTGTATTATTTGTTTTAGTTTATGAACAAAAAAATAAAATAAAGCATAACAAAAAATGTAAAAAAAATTGTTTAAACCTATGCAAACCAAGGCTAGCTACAATGTATGGCACTCACCAAATATGCCAATTACGAATTTCTGAAAGCAGTTGGTGAATTTTAGTTTACTTTTCATGTAATAATTGACATTTTTTAGAAAATAACTGACAATTTCTGCTATTTTTTAATTTTAATAGACAATTCGGCGAATTGTTTTGCTCACCCAGAGCTAGCCCTTCAAACTATGTGTTTAATGTATTTGGTTTTGAAGGTGATCATTGCAGTGTGAGAGTGAGTGTAAAGTGAGAGGCTATTGGTGCAAAGTAGGTGACTGAGTTCAGCATGTGGCTGTCCACAAATATATTTTAATTTTCTAGCACTACTAACATGTATGTAGCTCTGCCAACTAAAATGTAAAAAAAAAAAAAAAAAATCATTAAAAAAAAATCTTTACAGCCTCAGATCTACATTCTACATATAAACTGCACTTGAATGCATCCATCCATAGATTTGTGAAAAATAGTTAAGTTGCACCCTACGGGGCTTATGAATTTCACAGCGAAGATCAAACCTGTGATCTATTAAAGATCAATCAATATTTTGAGTGGAGATAACCAGTTACATTATGGCTCTAATGAATTAGATGTACATGTTTATGTTTATACCATCCACACAGGTATATGCACTCTTTCATACACATGTATATATATATCTTTATTAAAATACTTACATGCCTAGGCTTTCTGCCAGGAAATAATTTGTGGATACGTAATAAAAACAAAACAGATCATAAGTGGCCCTTTTAGGTGAACACTGCTTTTTGTGTACTTCAACAAATTTTAAACAGCAGTTCTCTTACTATAATCTTTCTAAAAATTATTAAAATGTTTCTATTGATTTATAAGATTTTAAGAGAAAATAATTTTACCCTTCATACCCTCTAGCAGAAACCCTTCACGAATATAATCGGTCTAATACATAAATAACATTTTGGCTTAAGTTTGTAACGTTTGATTAATTTAATTATTTGATTAATTTATATAATTTAAGTATATATAAAGTAATGATTTGTGTGAAATATTGGGCCTTGTATTCCTCCCAAAGTCCTTAAGGATCTTTTCTATATGATAAATTATTCATACTCAGGGCTTTATAGATTCCACCGAAGTCAAGATGATAAACGTAACCAAACTATGTTTGCTCAAAATAATCATGCCCAAATTAAGTACAAACATGTTGACCTCAACATATTTTAGCTCAAAACCAATGTTATGTTATGTTTTAATTAGATTAGAATATAACTTGAAATGCATTTCTGGATATATCTAACTCTTCAGCAGCTGTTGGTAACATTACTGCACTAAAACGACCTCGGTGCATTTAGAACAGACAACAAACCTTGTTGTGCCCAAATTAATGAGATCTAAATCCTTGCATACTTGTTCCAAATCAACACACTATTTTAGACAGATGGTACAAACCTTAAATAATTGAAGAAACTCTTGACCATTGCTCACCGGTCTCAGTGGTGTCGTGGTTAAGCCATCGGACTACAGGCTGGTACAGGGTTCGCAGCCCGGTACCGGCTCCAACCCAGAGCGAGTACTTAAGGGCTCAATGGGTAGGTGTAAGGCCATTACACCCTCTTCTCTCTTACTAACCAAATAACAACTAACCCACTGTCCTGGACAGACAGCCCAGATAGCTGAGGTGTGTGCCCAGGCCAGTGTGCTTGAACCTTAATTGAATATAAGCATGAAAATCAGTTAAAACAAATGACCATTGCTCAACCCATTAGAGATCAAATAAAACAAAATTACTGCCAATTTAACATAATCAAAATGAATTTGCAGCTCTGTTAAGATGACAGCATTACCAGAAAACATGGCAACATTTAACAGCATGTTATAAAAATCAATAAACAATTATAGTGATTGATGAACATGTGGATTCATTTGATTGAGATAAATGATAGCGTAAGATGTTATTATAGTGTCATAAAAAGAATTTATGACCAGGACTAATATAGCTCATTGGATATAACAAGCCGCATATGAATTAGTGTCCAAATGGATTCTTTGGCATGTACCTGTATATCAAGTGACAACTTAATGTTAAATTTCTCTTGCATCTCCCTCACATGTTGTCTGTATGGCAAGTGAAATACATGTATATTAAAGCAGGTCTGACATGCATGTATAGTACAAATGGTCATTCAGGTTCTGACTTGGTTACGGTGATTGAAAATACTGAAAACGGTCATCTGTTTATAATTCTAATTCAACACATTTGTAAGAACGAATCTGATTGGATCTCCACTAAAAAAATCAGGTGGTAAAATCACCGATATACCGGTTGCAAATTTACTGGCAGAAATACGTCATAGGTTAACCAAAGAACAAGGTTGTTTTGTAATGACGTCATAAAGTCAATTTCTATAGCGTTCATATTACCTACAAAAGTGGTTGAATAGATGTTTTTATGTCAGAAATGAACATATTATTCTTTATCAGTCGTTATCTAATCACGAGAGCTGATTAAATATGTCAAAGTACACATCTATGTTCGAGCCGCTAACTGTCCGACCACCCATCGTCTGTTAATAGGCTGCCTAATGACGTCACCAGCTGGTCACCAGCTAGTGACATTTATATGCTTATTCTTACTAAAAATGTGACAATTTCCTATTTAAAATCAACCAGCAAACAGTTTAATTAGAATAGGGATAACCCTACTGTTTTTTCCGATTTGCGGACGTATAGCGGTGGTTTTACAGTCACATATTTTCCGTTTTATTGGCTCCGCTAACACGTCACCAATAAAACTAAATTTGCGACAGTGAAACCACCGATATACGTCAACAAATTGAAAAACACAGTAGGGTTATCCCCTAAATATGTAGACAATGATTACAATAAATAAAACTTAAATAAACTCCTGTAAAAAACCTGCTGGCTTCAAAAGTGTACATATGTTAACCAACATTAAACACTGCTTTAAAAAATGCATGCCAGTCACAGTGTCATTTTGTTTATTTCATACAATAAAAGTTGTACTGTATTTGAACAATGAAAACATCTTTGCTTCTGGGGGTTTTATAATATTGTTGCCGGAAATCATTCAGTTGGCCTAAAATGATTGATGATTTTTACTTACTGTTATATATATTCTGCTATTTGTAAGAAAAGATTAGAAACTTTTGATTTTGTTAGGGATATCGATCACCACCATAAAAAGAACAGAAGTTGTAGTTCTCTTAAGTACAATTATGTGTTGAATGCTAAATAGTTGCATACATGTGTGCACTGCCTTTTAATAAAAACAAAAATACATTTATAGGCTAGTGATGTTGATATCAGTTGTTTCACTTCAGGAAAATAGAAATTTTAAAAATACACAAACTACATAAAAGCAATAAAACATGCTTTACTTGTTTTCAGTTAACCTTTATTAAATTAAAGCTAACATATATCAGATTACACATATCATAACATAAATAATTAAGAAAGAACAATAAAAAATAAAACAATTTTTTTTTTCTGTATAATACATGTACAATGTTTAACCACTAACAAGCTTCATTTCAAGGAAGGAAGGAAATGTTTTACTTAAAGATGCACTCAACATTTTTTTTTATGGTTACATGGTGTCGGACCAATGCTTAAGGACCACACAGATATTGAGAAAGGAAATCTGCTGTGACCACTTCATGGACTACTCTTTTCGATTAGCAGCAAGGGATCTTTTATATGCACCATCCCACAGACATGATAGTACATACCACGACCTTTGTTACACTAGTTGTGGAGCACTGGCTGGAATAAGAAATAGCCCAATGGGCCCACCAATGAGAATCAATCCTGGATTGATCGCGCATCAGGCGAGCGTTGTACCACTGAGCCACATCCTACCCATAGCTTCATTTTAGAGTCAAGCCATAAGTTAACCCAGTCTTCACCATGAGCAAAATTAAACAAGCTGAAGATCACTCTCCTGAAATGGTGCCAGGCGAGCAATCACATGAAGTTTCAATTAATAGTACAAATTTTTGTTGCAAGGTGATCAATTTGCTCCTCTCCAAAAAGGGGCGGGGCCTAGCCCAGTGGTAAAGCACTCACTTGATGCAGGGTCGGTCTAGGCTCGATCCTCGTCGGTGGGCCCATTGAGCTATTTCTCGTTCCAGCCAGTGCACCAGGACTGGTATATCAAAGGCCGTGGTATGTACTATCTATGACTACATGTCAAAAGTACCAAATGTTTGACATCCAATACCTGATGATTAATAAATCAATGTGCTCTAGCAGTGTCGTTAAACAAAACAAACTTCTCTTTTCTTCTCTCCTAAAACTTTTCTGGCGAGTGGGAAGAGGATCAAGTGATCCCTCACCTGCAGCTTTCCTGGTGAGGACTGTAAATCTATCTAAGCTACAGATTATGGTGTTCTGGTTTTACATAAGTTCCTCTGTTTACAAATTATGGTAAATTTCTTAAAGACAATATTGTAGGTTTACCACTTTATATCAATGAATCATCAGAATGATGTATGGAATTTGGAAATGCATTTTTGGATTTTGCTTCAATGATTTAAGAATCACTAAGCTAGCAGTTTTGAGAGTGCGAATGCGAATAATTTTAACTTGCTCATATACCACTAGAGTTTCGCAGTTTTGCCTAATTGTTATTAAAACAAATATAAATTCCACACCACAATCTGGTATACAGCAGATAATAAACAATGCAGCCAATAGAACATGTGATAAGGTGCTAATTACCTCACATACAATACAGTCCACCTTATCACCAGCTGATTACAAGGTACAATAAAGGGGAAATATTGTACATGTAGCTGAATGAACAGCCTTTGATTCTTCTTATTACAACTGGACTCTATATCTATACATGTACATTAACAGGGGTGGACCGGCCTCAGTGGTGTCGTGGTTAAGCCATCGGTAGGTACAGGGTTTGCAGTCTGGTACCAGCTCCTACCCAGCTCACGAAAATAAGTTGCAATGAAATATATCCATACATTTATACATTAAGAGGGGTGGGACATAGCCTAGTGGTAAAGACTGCAACCCCTCCAATTAAGAAAATAAATGAATGAATGTTTAATGACACCCCAGCACAAAAATACATATCGGCTATTGGGTGTTACAAATGATAAGTATATGAAAATATTTATATACATTTATGTAAAAACCAAAGTGTAAGGAGCTGTGGAGAAAAAGTATACATAAAATCAAGGTAAGTATATTTTAAAACTGTGTATATATAGAAGTCAAAGTCTTTTTAAAACTTTAAAATTAATTCTGGATGGAATTTAAAAGATTCCAAAACATTTCTGCTGCCAAATATATCATTTCTTATCGGCTTGAGATGATCAAACTCCACCAAAATGTGTAACACAGTCAGTGTACACTGACAATGTTCACACTGAGGAGAGGGTCCTTCTTTGAAATAAATGAATGCGTCAAATGTGTACGGCCAATGCAGGCACGGCACAAGACTACTTCATCCTTCCTATACCGCCTGTAGGATGACTGCCACTCTCCCAGGACTGGCATGACAGAATGAAGCTTGTTCGCAACCACACCGTCCCAATCATCTTGCCAAGTCGAAAAGTTATACTGGTAAATATGAACTTTAAAATCACTGTAGGGGACACCAACATGGACATGGGGCAAGTTCAAAGCAGACTTGGCAGCAACATCTGCCTTTTCGTTACCCTACATGGCAACAAAATATAACATCTTTATTGGAAATTGATAAAAAGACACACTTTCATATCACCATCCCAACTAAGGGATGCTCCAATTTCATGCACTGTAAAGCTTGGAGACACGAAAGTGAGTCTGTAAAAATAATACATTTGGATGCACATTAATCCGTAATCTGTTCCAGGGCTTTAATGACTGCCCAAATTTCAGCAGTAAATATTGATGCTGAATCGGGCAATCTCATGGAAATTATTGCGTCTGATGAAAAAACTGTAGCAGAAGCCACAGAATTCCAATCCCGTGATCCATCTGTGTAAACAGGAATGTGATCACAGCACCTTTCTTGGATTTCCATGAAATGTTTATAAATTATTGCATCTGTGCGAGCTTTCTTTAGATGCACAAGATCAAATACAATTTTTGGTGGTTTGATACACCAAGGTGGCAAAATAAAATATGAAGGCGTTTCCAAAATGTCCCAATTAAGAAAATGTCCACTGCAAGAAAAATAAATTAAACAGGCCTTGAAAAAACCCTAATATAGTCCACAGCAAAAAAAGTACCGTGGAGAATGCGTCTAAGATTGATCCCCATTGGTGAGCCTATTGGGATATTTCTCATTCCAACATTCAGATCCCCGATCCTATTGGAGGCCGGACTTGGGATAGGCGTGTTCGAAACCCTAGTGGTATAATGACACGTTAAACCAGTTACTAAGCTAAGTCAACAAAGACCATGGTATGTACTATCCTGTCTGTAGGATACTGCATATAAAAGATCTCTTGCTGGTAAGCGGAAAGTGTAGCCCATTGTGTGGGGCAGCAGGTTTGCTCTTTCATTATCTGTATAGTCCTTAACAATATGTCCGAAACCAAATAACTGCAATAACAATGTGTTGAGTGTGTCCTTAAATAAAACATTCCTTCCTTCCAACTATATATTCATTAAATTCAGCTACATTGTCACCACAATGTATTTTTAGATAAAACTGCCATGTCAAAAGTATTTTTACATGCATGTATACAATAGAATCTCATTGGCTCGAACACTGTCGGTATATCAAAGTCTGTTCGACCCATTGGGTAGTTCGAACCATGCATTCAGTCATTGTCAGGTGCTTCTGTAATACAAAAACCAATCAGAACACTTCGCATATTTCCGTAAAACTGGCTTGGGCAAGATGGTCGGAATGACTCTTGAGTAACGAAGTCGCCGTCAAATGTCGGATGAGATACATATTTGTAACTATTATTTATCACCGTTAAATAAACAAATAACAAACACACTGGTAGTTTGTATTTATAAATATTTATTAATTTATTAAAAAAAATTCTTTATTATGCTGTTGTAGAATCTTTTGCGACATATTGACGTTGAGAAAAAATGAAAGTGCATGAAGCACAGGCGGAGGCCCTTTACCTGTTATTGGTGCAACCACTACATTACATTTATCTCTCCTTTATTTCAAGTTAAAAACAAAATATGCCGACGCTCATGCGTAGAGTTGCGATTAAAATGATTAAAGTAAACCGGCAAGGCCTGCCTTGGCTAACCAATTGATTGGTGTTACATGCAAGATTCATTCAGCTAACGACTACCGTAGTACAACTGTCTGTACTAGAAAGATAATTACTGATAGGTGCTAAATAAACAACATGATAAGCCGGCATATGATCTAGGATTAATTCATTCCACTTCCGAATTTATAAGAACTTACTTTGTGACTGACGTGAAAGGGTCGATGAAAAATTTGTACATAAATAATTTTTTGTATTTCTTCGGATAGACTTAGTCGTTCGAGTTAAATATGTTTAATTTTACAGTTCGGACCAATAAAGTGGTTCGAGAGAAAGCTTCTGTTCGACCCCGGGGGTATTTGACCAATCAGCACCAAAATAAAAGGGTTTAATAGAGAGAAAAAATTGGGACATTGTTCTTCGTTCGAGAATACCAGTAGGTTCAACCATTGGGCGTTCGAGCCAATGACATTCTACTGTATCTACAAGAACAGTACATACATATATATATCATTTTGCATGTTGTCAACTTCTTGCAAAACCAGAGATACAATGCAAAGAAATAGATCATTATGCAAATGAAAAGTTTGTTTTGTTTTGTTTAACGAAACCAATAGAGCACATTGATTTATTAATCATCAGCTATTGGATGTCAAACATTTGGTAATTTTGACATATAGTCTTAGAGAGGAAACCTGCTACATGTTTCCATTAGTAGCAAGGGATCTTTCATATGCACCATCTCACAGACAGGATAACACATAGCACAGTCTTTGATATACCAGTTGGCTTGGACGAGAAATAGCCCAATGGGCCCACCAACAGGGATCGATCCTAGATTGACCATGCATCAGGTGGGCACTTTCCTACTGAGCTATACCCACCCATACAAAGAAATAGATTATTATGCAAATGAAGTATTTTCATAATACAATATACAGTGGAATCTCGTTAATCTGGAAAGAAATGTTTCTCCTAAAAGTTTCCTGATTTCCATATTAAAAATTTCCATATTACTGAATGGTTCCTGAAGAGTCAAGGAACAAATAAAACTTTATAAAAGGTGGTATCGAAAAATGTAAGTCGAGAAGAGTTGTTCAGCTTACCAGATTACCACATGTCAAGAAATTTTGCAACAAGGGATCTTATATGCACCATCCCACAGCCTTTGATATACCAGTCATGGCGCATTGGCTGGAACGAGAAATAGCAATTAATGGGCCCACCGACGGGGATCGATCCCAAATCGACGGCACATCAAGCGAGCGCTTTACCACTGGGCTACGTCCCGCCCTCAGTGATATGAATGAAAAACAAAGTATCAGTGTATTTCTTATTTGTGAAGAGATAACAGTGTGAACTCCAGAAATGTGTGGTATGTAATTTATGGTAATCTACTGTATTACCAGGTACTATAGGCTTCTGACAATGCCCGTAAAAATAACAAATCAACTTGATGAAAAATAATTCTACATGTATTTTAAGAAAAAAAATTTCAGTAAACAAGCATGGAAGGTGCAAAAGCATGTCATATGTGAGTGCACATGTATATTATACAAATTACATAAATTTCAAAATGGCATGTATATAACTGCAGTTATTTAAAAACAAATACATCCATCACCACTTTAAAATAAATTCTAATGACAAACATACTTTGTGCACACATCTACATAAGCACATGAAGTGTTTTATGCACAAAATCCATTCCCAACACCTGAATCTAGGTATGTAATCCACCTTTGATCAGTGATGGGATTCAACAGCAGCAGCTGGACTTGGACACAACTCAGATTATATGTACTGTATGCAACAGTATACATGTCGGGGATTTATATCCAGAATTTTTCATCAGGGTCCTATGTCTAACGGGATTGGGAAAATTAGTGCTATTTAATCATAATTAGGATATTTTTTTAGGCCACTGAATAATGCAATACAGCATTGTAAAATTAATTAATCAGAACAGACACACAGTTTATGCATGTAATTACAGAAATATATATACACATCAAATTGGGAATTTTCAGTGCCACTTGCTTTTGGGAAGGAGCCTATGTACATACAACAGTTTATTGTTTTATGTTCTGTAAAAGCCATCCCTGTTGTAGTTCTTGCAAATTTGAATCAGCCTGTGAAATGTAATATTACGGTGCAGGGGCAGGCTTTTGCATATTCAAGTTATATTAAATGTAAACATTACGTACATGTATACAATGTAGTCTACAGTGTAAATGCACTTAAATATGATTTTTTTTTATCCAAATCTAAAAAAGACTGTTACTGTTATTGTTCGTTCTATATTTTTTTTATTCTTTCTGTGTGAACAAAGTTTTTTGTCCACATCAAAATCAAACTAATTATAATCAGTTTAATATAGTGGCAGAGCCAGAAAATCCATTTACGTGGGCCCAATGAGGTGGCCTTTGGACATAAACTTTCCCGCCTGGATTCTTTGGATTCTACAACATCAATTTTATATATATATATATGTAGATGTAGATGTAGACGTACACGTACACGTACACGTACATACACACACACACACACACACACACATACATATACATATATATATATATACCTGTCATAAAATTGGGGGGGGGGGGCTTAGATCGGCTACTGTAATACATACGATATATACCTACACTTTTGTTGTGTATTAAGTAATGGACATTATATAGGGAGACCTATGCACTTCAAACATTTCAAATGAATTTAAACCCATGGGCATAAAAATTAAAACAAAACTTGTTTCAAAACCCAGAGGCTAAAAAACAAAGGGATTTAAATACTGGAATTTTGTGTAACTATTCATATATATACTCACATTAAATGTAGAATAAATATTATCATAGATACCCAACGTCACAGTATTTACAGTGAAACCCCTCTAAACCGGACACCTTTGGGACCAAGTAAAATGTCTGGGTTTAAGAGGTATCCAGTTTAGAGAGGTTAATTTCTGTATTGATTTTTTTTTAAAAGACTGTGAAAAATGTCCGCTTTGGGGGGAATTCCGGTTTACAGAAGGTCCAGTTTTGAGAGGTTTCACTGTATAATGTATAAATAATTGTGAAACACATCTAGTACAATGTATTAAATTACTATTAGTACCTACTTTAATAAGTATGTAATGAGGACAGGATTATAGCACGATCTTCTTAACCTCAATCCCACACTTTGTCGAGCTATAAAGCCTGTGGCGTTATTACATGGGCATGTTTGTGGCTTTACACAATGAATTATCTCATGCCTAGTTTCCTAGTTTCTCAGTTGGTTAATTAAGTGCATGTACAGGTAGGTGAGTCAACCTGTTTGATATTGGCAAATAAACAAGATGTGGAAAATAGAAGAAAAAAAAAGAGAAGATTAAATGTAACTTGAAAGAAAGAAGAAATGTTTTATTTAATGACGCACTCAACACATTTTAATTACGGCTATATGGCATCAGACATATGGTTAAGGACCACACAGATATTGATAGAGGAAACCCACTGTCGCCACTTCATGGGCTACTCTTTCTGATTAGCAGCAAGGGATCTTTTATATGAACCATCTCACAGACAGGATAGCACATACCACGGCCTTTGATATACCAGTCGTGGTGCACTGGCTGTGACGAGAAATAGCCCAATGGGCCCACTGACGGGGATCGATCCCAGACCGACTGCGCATCATGTGAGCGCTGTACCACTGAGCTACAACCCGCCCCAAATTTTAACCACAAAACCAATGAAAAGCAAATACAGGTACAATGTATAAAGTAATTCATTCATGTACATAAAAAAAAAAAAAAAAAAAAAAGTAAAATAAATAAATTAAAAATCTCTTTGTCTACATGTACAGGTACATACATATAATGACTGGTTTGAAATTATGCAGGAGTAAAAATTTGTGCGTATCTCCGAACACAATTTGTGCCAGGATTCGCATCAGCATTAAAGATCCGAATCTAATCAGGATTCTCATTAAATATTTTCAAACATTTATCAAATCATAAACTGTCACTAATCAAGAAATAATAATGCAAAAATAGTCTGGTTCTCAAGCTTCATTCTGAACTAGCTTTTAAAGCATAGCATACATTCGTATCCATGCATGTAGTCTAAGAAATGTAGTAGGTTATCGAAACCTAGTCACAACTCGCTGGACTGAGATGAACAGTTTCATTTTCAGCAGGCACTCAGTTAATTTGTGCCTACTAGTACTACTAAGGTCGACGACAGTCACTTTTCACACCCTTGTTTTGGCTTCGTACACAATAAATACATTGTATAGCATATCCTACCATAATTTCACTTCAGGACTTCTAGATTATGGTAGCCCAACTCCCTAGTGGTATTTTGTGTTGGGCTAGTGAATAATTACTCTAACTAGCCCGACAGCTAGTGGAAAAAAACCTTTATTAAATGCTGCATTTACATATTTTGTAAATATGAATATCCTGACCCCTCTTTCCACCCCAATCTAAGGATTTTTACTGTCAATCTCCCTCTTTAGGCGACATATTTGATGATTACTATCAGTAAAATTGTATTTATTTAAAGTAGGGCTAGTGAATTTTCAATCATGGCTAGTACATTTTTAAAATCACTGATCCCATGGCTAGTGGATTTTTTTATAAAATTGTAGAAACCCTGCACTTGAAATCCATATTTCGTAAAAGGTACAATTTTTTAATCACAAGATTTTCTTCTAACACATTCAGGTGCATTATTAATGTTCAAACAAAAAAAATTCAATAGCAATTTTGCATTGGAATTTTTCCAGCATTCTTAAAACAGAAATGTCATGTACCCAGTTTATGGTTATTGTAAGAAATTAAAAATTAGCTATATATTATTACAATGCTTTGACACATTAAAATAAAAACTGGTCTACTAACCTAGACCCCTGTTAAATTTCTATAATTAAATTTCCGTTACATTCATTACAATATAATGTCATCCCATTGGTTCAGACATAGCAAAGGGAGTTTGTTTATTTTTCGATGAACTTCGTCAGGGAACGTCATATCTGATGACGTCATTTTATATGGGCAAGTTGTCTTATTGAGCATTATTGTTCATGGATAAAAAAAAAAAATCAAAATAAAGTATGACGTTTTAGTGTTATTATTAGCCTGTATGATTCAACTTTAATTATAAGTATTATCTGTGATTTCTTTTATGTTCATCTAGGTATGGAAAAAAAAAAATCATCTGCAAACTTATGTGAGACAATCCTTAACAAGCAGACAATGCTATTTACAGGTCGGTATTTAAAAAAAAGAATTTCCATAATTCTGGACAAAATATTAATTTTATGTTTTAAAAGATGAAAGAACTACAAAGTACCTTTTGTCAAATATATCATATCAAAAAATTACTGTTGGATGTTTATTGATTATGTATGAAGCCAAAACAAGGGTCCAAAAAGTCACTGCCATCAACCTTAGACTATATAGTACTAGTACTACTACTGTACTATTGCCAACTCGACCACATACCTTTTCAGATTTTCCATCAAATGTTACTGCAATTTTAGACAAGTTGAGTACATGTAACAGTATGTCAATGACGACTAGATGTTTACCATACTGCCTTGTACACATACTTCATTATGATGAAATCAAAAATATTTACAATATAAGGTAGTGAATCTCTCTCGGAGGACCCACAGAGCTTTACAACTCATGTAGGTACATATCAAAGGGTATCCTTTCTCAATATGCATATTATCATAAAAGATCCCTTGCTGTTTATTTATATGATTAATTTATGATAGCAGCAGGCTTCTCCTTTCATCCTGTTAACCAAGTGTTATAATTACCATGTTAGACATGAAATAGCTATTCAACCATTAAAACAAAGGAAGGAAAAATATTTAGTATTTAATGACACACTTAACACAATGTTATTTACCAGTATCATATACATTTTTTATCTATTGTGCTTAAGATACCTTTCAGGGGTGTACAAAGATGTCAACAGAAAAAAAAGTGTTTTAAAATTCTGAAGACCTTTAGCACAGCATACCCAGTTGGGAGGGGGAGAAATTCTTTAAAAAATGCCCTTTTTGTCTACTAGAAAAATGCAATCATGAATGAATGTTTAATGTCTTTGACAACCGACATGTAGCACAAAAATGCAGAAGACGCTGTATATTGCTGTGTCTTTTTTTTCTACAATCCTGGACCCTGTTCCACGAAGCGATCTTAGCCCTAACGTTACCTAAGCGCTTAGCTACCCTATGCACTTAAGTTGATCTTAGGGCTAAGATCGCTCCGTGGAACGGGGCCCTGGGCACTAATTTTATAGTTATCAATAGTGTGAACAGTGATATGAATGATTAATTAATTACCTGTGTACATGTATTTGTGAATGGGCTGTAATAATTACAAAAATACTAGGGAAATGTAAACATGATGACATGTTACCTCCATGTTCCCAGGTCTGTAATACATGTATGTGGTAATCTGTACATGGGTTACCACATGCTGTGCTTATTTTGACACCTGCTGTTGATTGATTAATCAACCAGTGTCAGCATTCAATCATTTCCTTTGAGGACAAAATAAATTATGCAGCTTAAAGATAAGTTTAGATTAAAGGTTTAATTATAAAGTATATGACACTTCACTAAGCATTCCATTTTTAATTAATGTTAAAAAATATTAAATGATAGCCACGATAGAAATTATAGTAATAGAAATAATATAAGTTATAGAAGCATCACGAGGGGTATATGGCTTTTTATGTACCCTCTGTGTGTTCTTTTACCCCAAGCCGAAGGCGAGGGGGTAAAAGAGCACACAGAGGGTACATAAAAAGCCATATACCCCGAGAGATGCTTTTACAACGAATTTATCTTGCTGACATATTAAACCATATAGCCAAATAATCAAAATAACTCCAGATAATAACTGTTAACAATTTATTAACGGAGCCGTACCACGCGGACGCGAACGAAACCACTTGCCAGTGACAAAAAATAGTTCCATCGATAAACGAGTTTTTAACTTCAAATGTTTGTTATACGAAATTGTCTGAAACAGATATTAATTTTAAAAAAACTACTTTTTTTTATCAGAAATGTATGTAGTAAAAACATTATTGCTTTAGCATTAACTGGGGTGGCTGGAAACTGTTGGAAATTACAGACGGGGTATAAGGGATTTGTCCAACAGCAAACAACCAATGAGATTAAAGAATTTTACATGAAGGCGAGATGAGCAGAAATGTTCACTAGTCCACCAGATAAGTACATCAAGAAATCAACTTGTCCACCTATATTTTCACATGTCATTATGTATAAATAAGTGGTTTATTTTATTCAAGTACAAGGACGATGTTTTTTGGCTGCTCAAAATGAAACTGCACTGAACATTTTCACTTGTCCACCACTGAAGTATACTTTGGTGTCCGAGCAGATTTTCACTTGTCAGGACAAACAGACAAGCACTTATTTCAAACACTGTAAGCATTCATGTCTTAACAGACACAAAATAGTCATTATTTCATTCCTCTTTTGTAAGTACGACATATAAAAAAAAGGTCTTATTCATACATGTAATTTATAACACTGAAATAAAGTAATTAACAGACCACTGACCTGTGTGAATTTATATGTCAGAAATGTACAACTTGAGTTAATTATGTTTAATCTGCTAATTAATAAACAACCAAATTTTGACAGAACACAAATTTGCCAATAAGAGGAATCAATGTTTTGGTGGTAATATCAGGACAGCAACATCAATAATGCCTAGAGCCATGGAAATTTATCAACTGAAAACACCATCATCAGCTTATCAAACACGAAATTTAGCCTGACAGAGAGATTAGTCATCTCACAATATCAAATCAATCAAAGATATACTCTTCAAAAGAAGAAACGCAAAACCACATTGTCATAACATTTGGAGAATTCATTTAATTATTGAATGGTGAGTCCGATAATTACCAAATGATGCAGGATTGTTCACAATTCACTCTAGTCCATTGTGAGTAAGTGATAGGACACACCACCAAGGTCAAGGTCATCTGGAGTCAATACCGGGTGTGGCCTCCGCGTGTGTTGACAACTGCCTGGCACCGCCTGCCCATTGAAGCAACCAGAGTACGGATGACGTCCCGGGGGATGGTGGCCCACTCGGCCTGCAAGGCTGCTGCCAGCTCGGGCAGGGTCTGGGGCTGTGGTTGTCGCTGTCGGAGGCGTCGGTCCAACTCGTCCCATAGATACTCAATTGGGTTCAAATCCGGTGATATCGATGGCCAAGGAAGGACATTAATGTTGTTGTTCTGTAGGAAAGCCGTTGTGAGACGTGCTGTGTGAGGCCTGGCGTCGTCATGTTGGAACACTGCGTTGGCGTTGGCCATAACTGGAACGATGTGTGGCCGGAGGATCTGGTCAATGTAGCCCTGTGCATTCAGGTTGCCCTGCACGTGGACCAGGTCAGTTCTGCCAGTGTGTGAGATGGCTGCCCACACCATGACACTACCCCCGCCGAATCTGTCCACTTCCTGCACGCAGTTTGCCGCATAATGTTCACCACGACGCCTATACACGCGACATCTTCCATCATGACGTCGGAGCAGAAATCGGGACTCGTCACTGAACCACACCTGTCTCCATCGCAGTTGAGGCCATTGTCGATGAATCTGGCACCACTGCAGTCGGAGTCGACGGTGTTGTGGTGTTAAGATGACACCTCGAACTGGACGTCTGGCACGAATTCCTACCTCACGTAGGCGGTTCCGTACGGTCTGGTCGGATATCCTGCGCAAACCTGGTATTGCTGCGGCTGTGGAGGTGGCAGTAGTCAATCGTTCCCGAAGGTGGCGTACCCGGATGTAGCGGTCCTGCCCGGGGGTAGTGACCCGTGGTCGACCGGATCTAGGGAGGTCACGTGTTGATCCATGTTGCTGGTAACGGTCCCACAGTCTGGAGATGGTGCTTGGGGACACACACATGGAATGCCCTGGCAACGGCCGTTCTGGATTCGCCTGCGTCTAGTCGGCCGATGGCATTGTTTCTCTGCGGTTCACTGAGACGTGGCATGTCCTGGATTGTCAACTGTCGGCCAGATACAGAGGCCAGGCAAGCGAACACCCTGCACTTTTATACTGTCGGTGTTCATGTTGCATGTGCAGACAACGCACGTGCAGTGGTGACATGGTTTGCACGTGGCTGCGTTTTTGCGAATATTCACATTTTGGAACTTTATTGTACAGTAGCTGCGTTTTATCGAATGTAACCGTGGGAATGTGTTTGGGACATGCAATGACCTTATATTCACAAAGCATGAACCGGTAGGAAACATAAAATCGGAGTTATAACCCATTTGTACCCTGTACCCTTTTGCGTTTCTTTTTTTGAAGAGTATATAATCATTAAGCTGTTTACTCTTCAATCTGATAAAAACACACAGTAGTGTGCATACCTGTATAGTATACATCAGTGTTCGAGATTAAATTTTTTAGGCAGTATCCCAGTTGGATAGTAACATTTTAAAATCTGGTATCCCACCTGCGAATTTAGTATCCCACTTATATATTCCGTCCAACAGAAAACGCTTTTTTTTCATGATATGGAATTTACTACAAATGATTTATTTCTGAGCCGACTGATTTGTAAGTTACACAGAAAAATAGTATTGTTTTGTTATTTCCAAACCACTTTTACTTTTTTCTTACGTCAAACCAAACTGACATTATTTACAATTTTTTTTTATAGAATGATGGGACAGACTGTCCCCGATCTATTGCTACGCCGCAATCAAAATCACGGAATTCGTGAAATTCGCAATCAAACAGAATCGGCAAAATTATTTGCTGCATTTATTTTTGAGTAATACTGCATAAATTAATATTTAGCAGTAATCTATAAGTGTTTCTGACATTACTGATGATAAACCTACCTGTATCAATTTTGTGCAGATGTGGAATCAATATCTCAAAAACATTTGAAGGGAGTTAACATCCAACAAAAGCAATAGTGACGTAGCAGTTTCCAGTGTATTGCTACCCCACTATTGCTCCAGTGTAGCATTAGACTGGGTACGAGCTCGAAAATACTGTTACTTAACTTAACCAATAAATAACGACTTTCATTGTTTCAGCAAAAAATAAAAATGCAGGATTTAAAAAACAACAACATTATATTATATCCCGGTGGGATACTGGGTTATTGAAGTCTGGTATCCAAAATTAAATTCTGGTATCCCCGGGATATCGGGATACCGTTAATCTCGAAAACTGTACATGTGTAATACCTGTAGATTGCTTGTTTATCAACCAACCTATATTTTTAGAATACACATGTTGTACATGTCAGTTTTTTAATTTAAAAGCTCAAAGTAAGTGATCATGGTTGTAAGTACAACACATGAAATTTAGAGAAAAATAAACAGTCATAAGAACAATTGAGGCAACAGCCAACAAATTGTTTTGTTGACGGTAATTAACACTTCTTTTTTTTTAGGTGCCTACTCAAAAATGTGATCTTCACTGGTTACCAGGCAACCATTTATTTCAACCCTTACTAAATAAAATTTTTTAATTGACACAAGTATACATTCTGTCCTGGACAGACGAACCTGCCAAGGCCGGCATCTGCACCATGACAGGCATGCTCTACAACAGCTTGTTTTGAACCCTATGATCCGACCATGAAAAGCATGTATATCTGGTAATGTGTGTCTAAGCCAGCTGATTCTAAAAACAAAATGGGAAACAGACTTCAGCTAAATAAGGCTGGAACCTACCACAGCACCTAGATGCAGAACTATGCCAGGTCAAATTCTTGACAACAATGAGTAAACAGCAATCACCTGCTCGGACATGTGTGAGCAGTATATAATACTGGTATCTGTTGTGACTCACTCCTACATGTAAGCTACTGAAACAGTAATTTAAATGCCTTACAGCCACTTAACTACAGGTGGCAATGTCAGTGAAGTAAATATAATCCCCACAGAAAATCATTTGATTTCCTACATATATATCTCAGGGCTAACCTGGGAGTGGGAACAAATTTAGTTTTTACCCATTTTCAGATATGCTGAGTACATGTAGAACTTTCCTTAAAAATTATTTAAAAGTGTTTAATTAGACATATACTAAATGTTGTAGTCATTTTGTATAAAAATTAGCAATTGGCTAAGTTGGCAATGGACAAGGTCAGCCATGTATATATATATATATATACAATGTCATGTAGGCAGGGTCCCTCTGCCACTCAACAAATTTACCAATTGCAAATTTTTAGGACAACTGGAAAATTTTATTTTAATCTGCAACAAAAATTGTGTAATGATTGATATTTTGTTAAAAAAAAAAAGCTACATACATACAGATTTTATATTTTTTAAAGATAATTTGGCAAAACATTTTGATCACCCAGAGCTAACCCTGGGTCCATAGCCTTAAAGACCAGACAAATTCAAAGACTTTTACCTACCATTTACAAAGACTTTCACAATCACAGATCAGTCGAATAGAATGTCGTAGTCTGTCAATTATCTAATAACTAAAAATGAATAAACTATGCATGCGCAAATTAACTATTGTAGTAAACATATGATCAGCACTGCATTGCCTGGGCAGTTCACTTCAACTTCAAGAATAAAAATAATAATAAAAATAATAATAATAATAATAATAATCTGTATTTAAAAAAGGTTACACAAATAGTAGTGCACTAATCTCCCTTGTGGTCTTCTGTCTATTAAAATTATTTTAGTATTATATTAAAATTGTATTATGTTATGTCCAAAATTAAATGCAGGCTACTGCAGTTTCAGAGAATCAAACTGGAAACCATGTGGCACATGTTGGCTGATAATGATTGTTAAATATGGTCAAAATATACATGTATTTCCCTTCAGGCAACATGGATTAATATAAAAAAGAAATTAAAATCTTATGAAACATCAAAACAGAAACAAGATAACAAAAAGCTCTTTAAAAATATGTGGGTGTTGAATGGAAGTATACTAGCGGAAAAAAGTAACAGTGTAACTTGAAACATCAGATAAAATTAACACGGCTCAATATTTTAGCCTGATGTTTTGCACAGTTGACCAGTGAACGCACCGCCACACAATCGCGGGGTCAATTCCGTATTGGCACGTGCCGTTTCGCTTCTTGGACATGGGTCTGTTTTTCAAGGTTTTTCCGCCCAACATTTTACTGCTCCAGCTTTTGTCGACTTTGCTACTGTCGGGTCATTGTTTGGCAACCGGTGGAACAGAAAAGCAGGTTTTTTCGGTTGAAAGTGGTCGTAGAGCAATGCCCAGGCTAAATGTAAATGAAAATGATCCAGGCTGAAATGCTCCATTGCGCTGTTGCTACGCAATTTGGTGTCAACATAAACACTATTCAGGCTTTGTCGAGACGTTTTCAACAATTTGGTAATGTCAAGACCGACCACGTGCAGGTCGTCCACGCGTGACGTCACGACAGCAGGACAATCATACCCGACTCGTGCACCTCAGGAATCACTTCCAAACGGAAAGTCTGACAGCGCGGACCATTCCTGGATTGCGTGCCATCAGCCCCAGAACTGTAAATCGATTACGTGAACAGCGTATTTGTTCGCGACGTCCGGCTGTCCGTTCAGTTTTGCTAAGACGCCATCGTGTAGCACGTCAGGCTCGCCGACACTGGGCGGGTATTCTGTTTAAGACGAGTCCAGGTTTCACTTAGACAGCAGCGACGGCCGTTCAAGAGTCTATCGTCGTGTTAGAGAACGTTTTAGTGACGCCTGTATTGTGGAGCGACGTGCTTTTGGCGGAGGCAGTGTCATGGTTTGGGGTGGTATCACGTCAACTGGACGAACACCTATTGTGGTCATCGATGGCAATTTGAACGCCGTAGGCTACCGTGACGACATTATCCAGGCTCACGTCATCCCATTTGTGCAAAGACAGCAACGTCACATCACGCTTCAGCAAGACAACGCTAGACCTCACGTCGCCCGGGTGGTAAGGGATTTCTAGCTCAGCAGAATACCGATGTGTTGCAGTGGCCTGCAGTCTCACCCGATCTTGCACCAATCGAGCATGTCTGGTTTGAGATGCAACGTCGTGTACGTGCGCTGCCTAACCAGCCGGTGACGTTGGCAGCGCTGGGTCAGACGTTAGTCCAGATCTGGAACGGCATTCCCCAGGCATTCTTCAACAATTTGGTAGGCTCTATGAGGCGACGGTACCAGCCCTGCATCGACGCAAACCATGGCCATACGCGCTATTAACTTTGTGAACTGATTTTTTACCCCCGTGTCTTTCATCCCCAATACCAATGAAACGACGGATGCTGTGACATTTTAAATGAATTGAAGTTTTGCAGATTTGCCTATTAACCATGCTATCTGATCGTTTCATCGTTTTATGTCTTGAAATTATGTTTTTATCAACATGATAACCATACACAGTTACTTTTTTCCGCTAGTATATAATGAGTAACAATTCACAAGAGATGGGCGGTATTCCGAATATATTATATGTCTCGGTATTGTCTCAATGCTAAAATTTCAATATTGAAAAATATTCTCGCTATTAAGTAAAACACTATAAAAATATATCCAGAGCTTCTAAAATTTGTATAAAATCCACTAGCCATGGGATCAGTTATTAAATTTTTTTACTAGCCACGATTAAAAATTAACTTGTACTACTTTACTTTAAGTTAATACAATTTTACTAAAAAATAGTAGAAATTGGATAAAATTGTCACCTAAAGAGAGAGATATAGCCAGTGTTTCTGCCAGAAAGAAATTTTTGGGTACGGCGCTATGGAATGTAATGCAACCACAGTCAACAGGGGCTATGGGGGCCCTCCTCCACAAAGAAAATGGATTACATTTAGGGTTAGGCTTAAGAAAATCATACAATAATGATAAGAGTCATTAATTTTGTCAAAATGTTAACTTAAAAAAATAAAAATTTGGGTATGGCACCATACCTATTTTACCCTCTGGCAGAAACCCTGATAGCTTAAAAACACTAACATTGGTGGTGGGGGTGCAGAATATTTATATTTACAAAATAAGACTTAATTAACTGCAACATTTTACACAATTTTTTTACTAGCCATCAGGCATGGTAATAGTAGTTATTTACTGGCCCAACATTGAATATCACTAGCCATGGGAGTGGGGCTACCATAATCTATAAGCTCTGTGTATCCAACAATATTACTCTAATACAGACTGACTGACAATAAGAATGTGTGGGCATCATATTCCCAAGAAAAGTTCGGAGGAAATTATACACAGAAAATCCAGCATGTCAAATTTTCACATGAACAACCTGGTGATATTGGATGAAGGAATATTTTATAATGATTCTGCAGGCTTGTGTTTAGAGCCAGACATAACCCAAAAACGTTCAATATCGGTATTGTGTGAATACTGAATACCATATGCCATGATATGAGACTGATACAGACGTAAATTACCCCCAAAATAGAGATACTGAACTTGAAATGTAAATACTGCCCTGCATGCTCTACAATTCACAATAAACACTGTTGTCATTCAGGAATTGAAACATTGAGTTTCAAAACTTTCATTTGAACATTTCTTTCTTTACTGTCTTTAGGACATGAAATCAGCCCCAAACAGACAAATGGGGTACAATTGATCAAACGAATATGTACATGTATATATAGGTATGCAAGAACAAGAACTGATAAAATGTGAAATAGTTAGTAATGGTTAACGTTTCTTTTTAAATGTCAACCAGTAACAAACAAAAAATGTTTTGAAAACAAGTGTAACTGGCATGACTAACACACATAAATACATGATGTATTAAGTATATATAGCCCTACTTTGAACAAGAGGCATCTCATCTGGATTTAACAAAGGTTTTGAAGGACAAAGGCTTCATGATTCATTGAGAACTTGACAAACAACTTATAATGCCACCAGACAACATAAAATTACACTGTGACAGACTGACAATAAAGATCTATCCATGTTATATGTGACCGGCCTTGGTTGTATGGTGTTTAAGTTATTAGCTTTAGGGTCTGTTGGGTTTAACATATATGTGTATAAATATTACCAGTACCGGCTCCAATAATTTTCTGTTTCTAGAAAACATTTGTATTTATTCTCGTTTTTTTTTTTTTTTTAAGTAAGTATTTATTTCAGAAATATACATATGACTATATACAAACTATGTGTTTTGGAGAAAAATGTGTATACTTTTTTTTTTTTTTTTTTCAATACTGAAATCATTTAATAATTATAATATCAACTGTGAATAACAGACCGAAAAAAAAGAATAAACAAATCACACAGGACAACTGTATTGCACTTGATCAATGAACCTGTACTCAATTCGTCAAATTATAGATTAAACAAGCAATTAACAAGAACATTACACTACTACTCGTTTCAAAAATTATAACATTGCTCAGTATGTGCGAGAGAATATTTTGTTCAGTATCGTGTTGAATTCGCTATGCAAGTTTTAAAGATCCCTATACCATTTTAAAATATTAAACAGCAGTTGCTAATCAATTTTCAATTGACTAGATTTATGGTTAATCAAGATTTTGAAAACAAAAATGTTCCCTCTGTGTTTGTGGGGGTAGGGGGCTCTTTTAAAACTAATAATCAATATGAACCATGTTTAGATGTATATTTTTATTAATGAATGAACAAAATGAAGGAATTTAATAACATCATTAGCTAAATGCAGTATTAATTGGGTGACAAAACAAATGTAAATTATACATAAAACTTAAAAGCAAGAATGTGTGACTACTAAATATTACTGGTATGTAGAACAACCATGTATATGTGTACCAGTACATGTAGATACCTGTGTAAACTAAAAGAACATGAAAATTATCATTTGTTCTATATATATACTGAACAAAAAAAGAAACTTCCGATTTGTACATATAGTATTTGTTGTGTTAAAGAATTCATTGTGTAGTGAAATTATATAGGTAGTATTAGCCTTGAGCTGTATTATCAGGATTCATGAATTTTATCGATTATTTTTGCACTGTTAATCGTCGACAACATGAAATTCAATTCGCACATGCATGCATGGTTCGACATGTCCCGTTTAGTATTCGGTCAATTTGTTTTACTTGTCTTACTGACACTGTTGTCAAGTGAATGAAAACGCTTCAAAATTTGTAAAAAAATTAACGTTTTTTTTTACATTGTAGCATTTTTAGTATGCCAAGAATACCCAATAATTTACGCGAACAGGCAATTGGCATGCTTGATGCTGGCATGTCGACAGAAGACGTTGCAAGGCATGTTGGGAGTTCTAGTCGAGCGATACAAAATCTTCGCGTAAGATTTCGAACGACAGAAAGCACCAACGACTTGCCACGTCGTGGACGTCCGCGTGTTACAACGCGTGGTCAAGACCACTATATCATGAACATGCATTTGCGCAATCGATTCCAAACTGCCACTGCTACTGCTGCTAACACACATGGGCTTCATAATAACCGAATCAGTGGGCAAACTGTTCGTAATCATCTGCGGGAAAACGGTTTACATGCACAACGTCCTTACGTCAGATGCGTTTTAACGCAACGTCATCGTCTAAATCGTCTTAATTGGGCACGTGTACACACTTGTTGGATACGGCAACACTGGAATACCATTCTTTTTTTGGATGAATCCAGATTTTCTTTACAACGTGGTGATGGCAGGGTGCGCGTCTACCGTAGGAGAAATGAACGCTATGCTGATTGTTGTGTTCTTGAACGAGATCGTTTTGGGGGTGGGGGTTGTGTCATGGTCTGGGCAGTCATTGCCCATGGTTATCGTTCCCCACTAGTCGTCATTGATGGCAATTTAACTGCTCAACGTTACCGTGATGACATTCTCGCTCATCACGTCATTCCTCTATTCCATAACAACGCCAACATCTCGATTTTTCAGCATGATAATGCCACCTCTCATACAGCTAGAGACACTGTAAATTTTCTTAGGACAAATAACATTGATTTCATTGATGACTGGCCCGCTAAAAGTCCTGATCTCAACCCCATCGAGCATGCCTGGGATAGTCTGGACAGACGATTGAGGAGTCGTCCCAACCCACCCGCTTACGTCAACGAACTTCGTCAAGCGATCATTCAGGAATGGAACAATATTCCACAGGCAGAAATCAACACTTTAGTCAATTCTATGCACCTGCGATGCACTGCAGTGGTCAATTCAAGAGGTGGTCATACCCGTTATTAAGTGAGTGGGGTTTTTTTTAACCCCTACCACTTGGTCAAAATTCCTCCCAGTTTCTGTTAACCTATGGCCATATATATATATTTATCATATAATATCTTACATTTTCAGTGCAATCAAAGTATGTAATATTTTTCAGATTACATACTTTAAGAATTTGATAACTCTGCAAATTAGATGTAAATTAGTCGAGGTTTATTGACATTTAAGCAAACGTACTTGGGTGACACTCCATGATTGACGTACAAGCATTCAGTCATCAAATAAAAACATTTCAATGGCAATTTGACACTGAAAGCTGTCCAGCATTCAGAAAACAAAAAATGTTAGGCATAACTTTATTTTGATGTAAGGACATCCAAAATGACATCATTCGAGTTTGACGTCATTTCCATTCAAAAATACACCGCGCCACATATTCTTACATTATTTGAATATCTAGTAATGGCACACTGGAATTAAAGTTGCATGTACAGTTTACAAAAACATGTTGTATTAAGTTTGAGCTTATATGATAAAGAGATTATTACTCTTGTGTATTTCGGTATCGTCAATATCATATATTAGGAATAAAAATAATGTATTATGCTCGCCAGAGGCTCGCATAATACAATTTTTATTCTTAATATATGATATTGACGATAATGAAAAACACTCTGGTAATAACCTCTATATATATACTATATTACTATCAACACTATGTCTATATCATGTCTGTGGGATGGTGTATATAAAAGATTCCTTGCTACTAATGGAAAAATGTAGCAGGTTTCGACTCTCCATTAAATACAGAGATATATACGACCCTGATCATCATGTATTACGGTTTTGTTGTTCAGGTTACCTTGGATGTTCCAACAATTGCCTTAAAACCTGTATTAGAAAAGAAGATATAACCTATGCAGTTTGATGGTAATTTGTATTTTTTTTTAATTATTATTTACACTGAACCCCCACCACCACCACCACCACCAAAAAGAAAAGAAAAAAAAAGTTATTTAAGATGGTATGAGTTTAAAACTTAATAAACTAATATGTTTTTATATGAATTTTATGTTTATTCAATATGAAGTTACATGCCATGTTATCGATCGGTTCCCTTTTGACGCAAACAGACAACAGCCTAAAAATCTTTATTTTCTGCCTCATTAAAATGTAATAATGTGTGCATGCATGTGTACACGCACACATGTACATTTAATTTGGACATTGTAAATGCTACAGCAAGCTACTAATAAAATAAATATCAAAAGAAAAATAAATCTGGGGAAAACCCACATAAATTACCAAAATATATGATGTACTTTGTTATATTACAAAGCATAAAAACATGGTTATTGCTTATTACAGTATTTGGACGGTTTTGTCATCATGTAAGTCTTGGTGTCAAGACTTTAGATCTGTTCTTATTGCATGCAAATCGCTTAAAACTTAAAACAATACCAACAACGACAAATTAACTGACCTTTGGAATAATCCCTTTAGTAATGGCAAATTTCATTGCTATTTTTATATGTGCGTATGCGCTCACGTTAGTGTGAGTTTTGGCTTCGTACACAATAAATATAGCATATCTTATCGTAATTTCACTAGAAATCCATATTTCGTAAAAGGTACAATTTTTTAATCACAAGATTTTGTTCAAACACAACCAGGTGCATTAGTAATGTTAAAAAATAAATAAATTCAATAGCAATTTTACATTGGAATTTTTCCAAAAGGGAAACGTCATGTACCCAGTTTAAGGTTATTGTAAAGAGATGCAAAGTGACGTCATTGGAATACTGACGTCATTTAAATTCAAAATTAGCTGTATTATTGCAGTGCTGCACCACATTAAAATAAAAACTAGTCTACTAACCTTGACCCCTGTCAAATTCCTATAATAAGAAGACAAAGCTGTTTACAAGTCAGTACTCTTTTTTTTTCCTCATAATTCTGGACAAAATATTAATTTGAAGTTTTGAAAGATGAAATAAATAAAGGGTACCTTTTGTGAAATATATCATATCACAAAATTACGGTTGGAGATGTTTTATTTATTGAATAAAAATAAGAATTGTGTACGAAGCCAAAACAAGGGTCCAAAAAGTGACTGTCGTCGACCTTAACTATCGTGGATTAAAAGCTTGTTGGTTAGTAGTGTTCCCGTCTCAAGTTTTGGTATCGCGTTCATTAGATTGTAAATATTTGTCACAATTTCCGTCTGTTTTCAGTTCAAATTTTCCACAAAATAGCATTTTAAACAAACCAAGCACCAACTTTGTTTACATATCGCGAAGGGCATTCCCGGTAACCATGTGCTATAAATAGTAGCGTTGAATACAGTATAGTTCCAGCAGTTGAGTTGAATACGGAAAAGTGTATTTCATTTTTGTATTCAGGGCTGTATTTATATAGTAAGATTTAATGGGCATGTAATAAAATTCAATATGGATATATACTTACATTCTACTTTACAAACAAACACCTGCATGGAGGATATCATTGGAATTTAGCCCATCCCTTCAAAAGATGGACGTAACAGTTCAACTTGTTAAGAATGCTTCCATCCACAATGCACATGTGTTGAATCTTCAAATTAATTAGTCAGTCTTAATCCACTGTTTGATGCACAGGTATAATCCGAAGAATAATAAATCCTCACACCTGTAAGTTAAAGAACACAAGATTATGTCAAAACAGAAAGATGCCTATATGTACATACATATATGTACAATGTATTAGCTGCATACATGTGGTGTTCTAACGACACCACTTGTACTTAACTTGTATATAATATATGTAGCATACATGTCCTTTATCAAATTATAGTATTCTCTTTTTGCATATTTCATTTAATATAGATAATTTGGAATTTTGTTTCATAAGGAAACATATATATATATATATAATTTTTTTAAAGCAGGCTTTTAGCCAAAGCTTTTTGCCAAAGGGTACATAGGATGAAATTATGTACCCTAAAATCTTGGAAATTAATGGATATACATGTTTTTCTCTTATATTTTGATAGATTATAGTCAGTTTAAATACATTTCTAACTCATGATCACCTATAGGCCGTCCCATCTTCCTACCAAAAATTAATTTTGTAAATAATTTCAGTTTGGTCCAGTGAGAACCCAAGAGGAAGAAGGTTTCGACAGTCACCGAACCCAAGGACCCCAACCCGCCAAAATGGACAAGCTGCCAGCAAAATACAGGGGTGCAATCCAGGGCGATTTCGCAAATCAACGGACCGTGGAGAGAATCACCATGGCGCCAACTTCCATCTAGACAAGGGAAGTACCAGATTCAAGGGGCACTCTACTCTGACAGGCTTCATGTGACAGCTGAGCAGGACAGGCTGTTCAGACAGGGACTCACCATGCCATCCATCGCGTTCTCAAGGTGGTATTACAAGGCGACTACCTTGGACTCATGGAGAATTGCTACTTCGACCTGACTGAATTTCAACGTCCCATCAACTCGCCATGAGTCCTGCTGTGCACACAACCTTAACCTTGGACAGGTAACTTACGTTTTGGGGCTTAGTTGGACTCAAAAACAATTTGGCCATGGTTCAATATTTTTTTTTATAAATCGTCCAACGCACTTTACTTTGGTAGCCCGTTTAATTGCTCAAATCACCTTAAAACCTTTTTGGCCGAGCAATCTAATTTATTTTTGGCTTTAAATCTCTTTTCGCCCAGACATGAATCGAATGCAGCTTTTTTGGACTTAGGTCCCCTGACCTAAATTCCGCCCACCTCAAACTTACCCCCACCCCCCCACCCCTGGCCCGGACATAGTCATTGGCGAAAGTCAGAGATTAAGCCCATAACAGGTGTGCATGAAGCTCTCGTGGCATATATGCACGTAAAAACGTTACCAGATCAGAATTGTTGTGAAATTTAGAAAACAATCGACTCAGAAATAACTTGTGATAAATTACATAGTATGAAAAAAAGTGTTCCCTGTGAGAAAGACTACAGACTATAGATGGGGCACTTAGGCCAAATAAAAAAAAAAGTGTTGGTGATCGGCCCCGCCCGTACCTAAAAAATGTACCCGCCCTGAATTTATTTTATTTTTTATTTTGTTACAAACTGTTAAAAATGCATCGAGATACCAGCAATTCAACTTTCATAAGCACCTAACAGGTTAAACCATCACCAGGTCCATCTGGCGGCCAGTGAAGGAATTACAACATCCAGGCGCATGCGCTGTTGGCTGCGGAACGTGGTAACTTCGGACTTTGGTAACTTCAGCCTGGTAACTTCTGACCAGAGTAATCTCGGCCTCTGTATTAATGAAAGCAACTTATATCTGGGTTATACGCAAACGAAAGTTTGTTATTAAACAAACTGATATTATTATTTCAAGATGAGTTTGTTATTTAATTAAACATTATTATATATTCATTGTACATTTTGTTGTGTATATTTTGTTTATTAACTTTTAAAAATTTATTCTACTCATACCCCGTTCCCTTCTTACTATGGTTTGATTTGGTAGGTGTTCCTAATTTTAATCAGATGCTATGCCCACATTAAGCATGTTTGTAAGACGACTGCACAAAACAAATACCGCTTGTGGTCTGTGTGATGTCACGTCGTTCAAAGCATGACTAAATATCTGTATTTCATGCCATCTTAGACATACTACCATCACCACCCCAGGTTCAACATGTCATCATTGATTACGAACAAGCCACGTGGAGCGCTATGGCAACAGTAATGCCAACTGTAGAAGTGAAAGGCTGTGCATTCCACTTCACCCAGGCTGTATACCAACATATACAGCAAGTTGGTCTCCAACAAGCCTATCAAACCAACGACGGAACCTTCAAATTGTTGATGAAGGTGATGGCTGTGTGCTTCATCCCAGGGAATCACATCCCAGCCTTGTTCCGGCAACTGCAGATGGAGGCAACTACAGTCAGTCTAAAAGCCCTGTTTGAATATGTCGGCAATACCTGGATCACAAGCGCTGTTTGGCCACCATCATCTTGGAGCGTCTACGGACTCAGTATCCGAACAAATAATGATGTTGAAGGGTGGCACAACAGACTAAATAAACGTGGTCGCCCACATATGCCATTTTATATGCTGATTACCCTGCTATTCAAAGAGGCCAGATTGGTACCCTTGCAAGTTCGATTGGTGAGCGAGTCAAAACTGCAACGTCACCAAGAAACAAAATACCGGGATCTTCAAAAAAAAATCTTTAAGTACTGGGGAGAATATGTGGAAGGCTCACGTAGTGCGCTGCAGCTTCTACGTTCATGTTCCAAATTAAATGGACCCGTCCAGTAGAATGAGACATGTGGTCTACAATTCTCTGACAATTGTGTACTTTTAGAAACTTGTATTATGTTTATTGAGTCAGCTCGATACCGGAAGTACACCGACTTTTTGGTGGCATTATCTAAAACGCGGAATGTACAGAAAAGACAGATTGAGATATGTTACATTTCCCTTTCTAACAACTGAACTGAATGTATTACAATCACAAGTAATTAAGGCAAATTACCAAAAACACCATGTTTAACACATAAAAGTCAATAACTATTTTACCAAATGTCATCATGAGTTTCGTTTAAATAGAAGCATATCCGACATGGTAGGTAATAGTTAATTGAAACAAACAGGCAGTCTTATCAACTGTACTGTAATAGAATAACACAGTCATATTCAACTACATGTCCAGCCGCACAGGTGGTTTGACAACACGACCTCGAGTTGTAACATATGGAGCATTCGGCGGTGGTTGCATAGGTGGTTTGGCCACACGACCACTTTGGGGTGGCGAGTTAAGTCGCACAGCTGGTGTAGTGCTGGGAGGTGGTGTTTCAGCCACGACATGTGGTTCCTCGCTGACATCTAATGGAATGTCGTTGATCATGGGTGGTTGATGATTGGCTGCTTCAGTCGACTGCCGTAGATGTTGACGGTTACGACGGTATCTACTACCATCTGTGCTCTGCACAACGTAGGAGCGGGGCGTAGAATGGTGACTCTCGACCACTCCAGGTATCCACTCTTTGGTGCCTGGTAGAGGAGCTATCCTGACATGTTCACCAGGGTGCAGAGGAGGCAGCTCGCGAGTGCCTGAGTGATCGTAGTAATATTTCTGCCTCACTTTTGCGAACACTAAACGACGATTCACCTCATGTCGGTTGTAACTAGTTGGTTGGAGCATCGAACGGGTGGTAGGCAGTTTGTTGCGGGGTCGCCTGCCCATCAGCAGCTGAGCGGGCGATAGATCGATGCCATCGAGTGGTGTGGTCCTATAGTCAAGCAGTGCTAGATATTGGTCGTTATTCTTACGCCATAGTCTTTTAACAGTCTGTACAGCCTCACCATTTGATCTAGACAGGTGAGGGCTTGAAGGCTGGTGATCAATACCATAGCTTGCACAGAATTTTCGAAACTCGGCTGATTTATATTGCAGTCCGTTGTCACCTCTCAGGATCTGCGGTATGCCATATCGAGCAAATTGTCGTTTGAGTGCACAAATAGCAGTTGTGCTACTCTCATCTGATAGTTCATCTACCTCGATAAACTTTGATTAGTAGTCTACTGTCAGTATGTAGTGTTTGCCGTTGTAATACAGCAGATCTGTGCCAACTTCCTGGTAGGGGAGTTCTGGTGGTTTAGTTGGCATGAGTGGCTGTGGTGCTGGTTTGTTCTGGAACTCTGCGCATCGAGCAGAGTTTTTCACGGTTTCCTCAATGTCAGCATTCATACAAGGCCAATACAGTACTTCGCGTGCGCGTTGTTTGCATTTTACAATGCTCAAATGCGACTCGTGGACTAGCTGTAGCATGCGCGGACGGAGTGACGGTGGTACTACAACTCGCATGCCACGAAATATTAGTCCGTCTGACACCACGATTTCACTACGCACATCCCAGTAGGGTCGGAGAGATATCGGAAGCTGTGCACGAGTGTCAGGCCATCCTGAGTTGATAGTCTCTATGAGGTTGCGGAGCTCTTCCTTCGTACAGTTTTGGAGCTGGATAAGCTTCTCACTTGAAATGGCTAGGAAATCGAGCATTGACACAGGCGTAGTCTCAACTTCACTTGTACAGTCAGCTAGTGTAGAGCGAGACAGTGTGTCTGCAAGCTCTATCTGCTTGCCAGGTTGATATTTAATCGTGGGGTTATACAATTGGACAGTGACGTCTTTGCCAAGGATGTAATTATGAAACTTAACGCATCCATGCACTATTGATAACATTTCTTTTTCTATCTGAGCATATCTGCACTCAGCATCAGTGAGTGACCGGGACGTGTATGCGATTGGTCGGTCATCCTGTAGGAGCACAGCACCAAGACCAAATTGGCTGGCATCCGCTTGTATTTGCACAGGTTTATTAACGTCAAAGTATCCAAGTACGGGTGGCTCGCAGCAGAGTTGTTTCAACCTGTCAAATGCACATTGTTGCGCGGGCTGCCATTGAAACAGGATGTCATTTTTCAGCAGTTGTCGTAACGGAACGTCCTCCTCGCTGAGGTTCGGGATGAATTTTGCGAGATACGTGACAAACCCTATAAAACGACGGACACCTTCTTTGTCTTTCACAGCGAGGGTCTGGTTTCAGTATTTCGGATGTGAGTAAGTGACCCATGTACTGTACTTCGGAGCGCCTGATGAGACATTTGTCCATATTGAGTTTCAGATTATAATGAGTTGCACGATCGATCACCTTCCACAGGATGATATCGTGTTCTTCAACAGTGCGCGCGGCTACAAGGATGTCATCCATCACTGCTGTAGCACCTGAAATGCCCTCAAGCATTTGGTCCATAATACGCTGAAAAATCTCTGACGCCGACTTGATGCCAAACGGTAGTCTCAACCAACGGTAGCGACCAACAGGCGTATTAAATGTTGTGAGAAATGATGACTCTTCATCAAGACAGATTTGCAGAAAACCAGATTTTGCATTGAGAACAGAAAACACTTGTGCGCTTGCAATTTCGGAGACTACTTCTTCGACCGTTTTCATTGGATGGTGCTCGCGGAGCATGACTTTATTTAGGTCACTGGGGTCGATGCATATACAGACCTTATCACTGCGCACGACAGCACCCATAGAGCTAACCCACTCTGTCGGTTGGTCTACTCGGGTAATGTACCCATTATTGGTCATTTCATTGAGTTTATCCACTATTTTTGCTTTCAGAGCAGCAGGTTGGCGACGTGCAGCGTGAACAACACCTTTCGCACCAGGCTGCAGTTTAATCTTGTATTTACCGGGTAATGTACCAGTAGTGCGGACAAGCTCGGGGAATTCTTCCTGTGGGGCAGTATCTTTGTTAGTGTCAACATGATTCAGACGAGCTATCAGACCAATTTCCTCGGCCACTTCTCCGGAGAGAATGTTTTCTTGGTCAATGTCCACGACCTCAAACTTAGTAGAGACATGACATTCTTTGTGTGTGATTGGCAATTCAACTGACGTGGTTGGAATTATTCTGTGATTTGAATAGGTACGCAGAATCCGATTTGATTTCTGCAGCTCACCACTGTGTGCGAGTAGCTGATAATCTGACAGAGTTAGAATGTTACAACGTGCACCTATATCGATACGAAACTCAATGTCACGATCTAGAATGCGTAGCTTTTGTAGCCATTTTTCCTTACAACGTTGTTCAACACTATCCATTGCATAGATATTTAGCACTTCCTCTGTGTCTGTGAACTGCTCGTTCTCAGCCTGAACGGTGTTCACCTGCGCACGGCGACGACAGACAGCAATCCACTGCCCTGGCTTTTCACAATAACTGCACAACGAATTTTTAGCCAGGCATACACCCTTATTCCAGGTGTGTGCTGGATCCTTTCCGCAGCTACTACATGAACCACTAGTACTGCGTTGAGTTTTACGTACAGTTTGATGCTGAGTTCCGGAGTGACGATACGGAGCGTGCTGTCGATCGGGTTGATTGCGTTTGGTGTGGAGCGTTGATACTGAAGTATCTTCTTCGTAACCGCTACGTAGCTGGGCTTGCTCCCTTTTTACAGATTCGGATTGCCTGGACATATCTGTGGCTTTTTTCAGAGTAAGAGTGTCATCAAGCTGCATTTTGAGCGATAGAGCATCGTCTTTTACACCTACTACGATACGATCTCTGATCATTTGGTCTCGTAATTGACCATAGTCACAATGTTCTACTAAAACGTACAATGCAGTAATGAACGATTCGACATTTTCACCTTGCTGCTGCGAACGTTTGTTAAATTTCACATGTTCAAAAATCGGCTTTCGTCGAGCGACAAAGTGCGTATCAAATCTACCTTTAACTGTTGTGTAGTCTTTCTTTTCATCATTAGTTAGTCCAAATCCAATCATAATATCATCTGCTTCATCTCCCATCAAATACACAAGTGTGTTGACTTGCCTCTCGGGCTCTTCTTCGGCGAGGCCAGATGCGAGGCGAAACCTTTCAAACCGTCGTATCCATTTAGACCAGTCTTCAGGTTTTGAAAAATTAAACGATGCAGGTATAGAAATGTTCAGATTACTTACCATATTTGTATTTTGTTTCAGATGGCTCGGATTACGGATGATTTTTCAGATTTTTACTTCTGACACCATGTATTATGTTTATGGAGTTAGCTCGATACCAGAAGTACACTGATTTTTTGGTGGCATTATCTAAAACGCGGAATGTACAAAAAAGACAGATTGAGATATGTTACAAAACTGTATGCATGCCTAGATTACTGATTAATGAAAATAGTGCTTAATCGTTTGTATAATATTTGATGTTATCACAAATTGTTTTAGTTTATTGATTAAGCATATAAATTTTTAAAAACACATTTATTCAGGATTTTATTTTTACGTTTGGTATATATATATATATATATATATATATATATATATATACACACACACACACACACATATATATATAGTTGGTTAGTATATATTTTATATTCACGACACGTAAAGTATGATGATAATTGTCCCTCAGATATATCTAAACTATGTACTATTAAACTGGATTCTAAACACAACTGGTAAAAACTGTCTTAACAAAATATTTTAAAGGTTTAAAAAATAAAGATATATATGAAATTGAAACGTCTTGTTTTATTTACTAGAAGTAAAATATATGTACAACTGGGTATATGTCCCATACTTTTGGAGAAATATTCGTATTGAAATGAACTTTTGAACTGCATATGCCATAAAATGAAAAAACGTATTTCATTTCAACTATTTCTGTGCTTATATTCAATTAAGGTTCAAGCACACTTGTTATGGCACACACCTCAGTGGTTAATTGTTAGTAGATATATGTTACTGAAAAAAAAGGAGGGTGTAGTGGCCTTACATCTACCCATTGTGCCCTTAAGAACTCACTCTGGGCTGGAGCCAGTACCAGGATGCGAACCCTGTACCTGTCATCCTTGTAAGACCGACGTTTGCTTAGGCACTGCACCGTCGAGACCAGTAGAAAAATGTCATCGGAATTCCTCTTAACTAAGCCGATGGGGTCCGAGATTACCTGGGGCCGAGATTACTCGGGTCCAAAGTTACCCCTGTTCGTTGGCTGCTACTCCCGCAAATAAAATGGTCTCCAGGATTTTATAAAGTTTTTCACAGAAAAATAAATAAAAACCTCCCCCCACCCTGATTTGTGTGATCCAAAGGACGATCACCAACTCTTTTTTTTATTTGGCCTTATTGTCTGTTTTGTTTATTACATACCCCAAAATAATTTTCTAGCAGAAAGCCTGGAATTACTTTTATGAGCCTAAAAAAAGTTGTATAACACCAAAGTTTTGCGTAAAAAGTATATATTATTGGGGGAAGGGGATAAAAGCAAGACAGTTGGAATTGTTACCCTGCCCAAACATAATGTTCTGCTTATTCCTGTCATGTATCAGTATCAGGTCAATACTTTTTTTTAAAATACATTGTAGCCTACTATAAATGATGAGACGTTTATCTGTGTTTGGCACAATATTATTCAATTAAAAAATTATAGTTTTGGGGCACGATCTCGATGTCCCGTACTACCGCAAAACTCCATAATTTAAACTCATTAAATTTGAAAGAATCTACACTGCACTGCACTGCAGTCATTCACATTTGTCACAGACTCACAATCTGAACTACATAAAATTATTAAAAATAAATAAACCGTTCACCTATCACTTACGATATTATCTCTTGTAAAGTATACGTTCAGATTACTGAACAATTCTTCCCACAATGATAAATCTGAACCGGGCACACGAATCAAAATCATTCACAGGTTTTCTCAAATGTTTCCCGACCTTAACCTTTGCGATTAGCGCCATATTATTTTTGTTTGGATTCTGCGGGGCGACATCTAGCAAATATGTCGTACATTGTTACTTCCCCTGATTTATGAAGTTTCACGTACAGGCTAGATTTATAAAATGCATAAAGTTAAAATTCATATAAAAGCTTACCATTAAATTTTAAACACATATCAACTCAAATAACATTTTTTTTAAAAAGAAGTGTAAATTAAAAAAAGTTTCTTTACAATTTACCATCAACTTGCATTATTTTACAAAACCGGTATAAAGTCATTAAAGACAACTGATGGAACATCCAACGTAAACCACGCGCAGTCTGATGTTCTAACATGTCTTCACCCCTGTATTAAAAATGAGATTAATCTGTAAAATTTGATAGTAATTTGTTGTGAAACTTCTTTTTTTTTTTTTTTTTATGAGCTTAAAACGTATATTTTAATATAATTTTAACATAAATTATTGAGTTATATGCAAATTCATCGGTTCCCTTTTCACAGAAATATATATTTTTATAGTACATTTCTATTATTTAAGTTCATTCTAAATAGCCTACATGTTTGCACTTGAAAATTAAAACACATAAGTAAAAAATAGTAGTAAATGTAATGTAAACCACAGTACTTTTTAAATTAGAATTTTGTTCTTTTTTTATGTGGGGTGTTCGTCAAGGTTTACAATTATTTTAAAATTAATTCTAATATTTTTCCCAATTGATTGCAGGTGATTTTGTATTCAGTTAAAATGTCTTAATGTGACAAATGTTTTTTGTTTGTTTCTTTGGGGGTTTTAAAACTATAATGATATGTGCTAAACATGTGGACACCTAACAGCAGAGAGTGTGGGATTTAGTTCAGTAGAATGCTCACCTTAGTGCTTGGGTTGTAGAGTTGAAACCCACTGGAGGTTTTTTCTGGACATCCTAGTGTTCCATGACCAGTATATCAAACAATGTTAGAACCTTTCCTGTGTGGGGAAGTTGAAAAATCGAAACAGTTTCTTCTGGAGACTGTTTCAGAAATACCAAACGTTTTACAATAGGCCAATGATTAATAATGTGCTCTACATGGCGTTGGAAGCAGGGAGGCCGGGGGGGGGGGGGGGGGCTGCCCCCGCCTCCCCAACTCTGAAGCTGAAGGGTCAGGTGATCTAAATATGGAAAGATTATTTTGTTTAATTGTACTCCAGCATTTAGAATGGAGAATGTAGCTCATAATTCTCTATGTTATTAGAAACTGTTTTAGTATGATAAGAGTTGATTATAAACATTCCAAATTGTTTTATAATAATTATGTGCAAGTGTGTGTGCATGTGCGTGAGTTTGTGTGAAAATAAACTCAATTCTTTTCTTTGTAGAAATGCTGAATAAAGTAGAAAAAGAAATTTATTATTTAATAACACTCAACACATTTTTATTTACGGATATATGGCATTGGTCATATGGTTAAAGACCATACAGATGAGAGAGGAAACCTGTTGCTGCCATGCTAAATGCTACAATATTCTATTAGCATCAAGGGATCTTTATAGGCATGTCATGAAACAAGAAAAATTACTAGTATAATACTGTCATTAGCCTGATAAAGCTACAATTAGGGTCCCCAGGAGTACTAGGGTACGAGTCGAGTCTGACAAGAATCAAGTCTGTTCACAGGACTCAAGTACCCGTTTAATTAAGGAAGAGCTCTCTCATTTAATTATATTTTTTACGTCATTTTGCCACATGCTTGCCACCGGTTAGCCTACTTTATAGGGCTGAAACATGGATGGAAAATAAAAGTCGAATGTGCAGCATGTAATACAATGGTATGATTTGGCATCCATGTTCAGCGCTGGAATAAAGATGCATAATGCTTGTTTACTTTATTCCTTAGTCTCATTATCATCTAGTGTAGGGTACTCGGGTCCAGTCGAGTTTGACCCTCGATTACTTGTGTCCAATATTTTGAACTTGTGGAGGCCTTAGCTGCAATTGGCCTTTATGCAAGGCAGGCTTCTATTCAAAGTTGGCCTCTAGTGTTTTCGCAATGTCTGGGAGCCGGCCTCTAATCGAGGCAGGCTTTTATTCAAGGATTTACGGTAAATAAATTGTTTAATAAACAAGTCTCACGGTAGAGGACAGCACTAACCTTAAAGTGTGTGTATCTGGAGGGGGTGGGGGACTAGTTCATAATGTTCATCATAAGGGGCAGCTGGGATATAAAAAGGCTCCAAACCCTGAGCGAGTGCTCCACAAGGCTCAATGGGTAGGTGTAAACCACTTGCACCGACCAGTGATCCATAATTGGTTCAACAAAGGCCATGGTTTGTGCTATCCTGCCTGTGGGAAGTGCAAATAAAAGATCCCTTGCTGCTAATCGGAAAGAGTAGCCCATGTAGTGGCGACAGCAGGTTTCCTCTCAAAATCTGTGTGGTCTGACGCCATGTAATCGTAACTAAAATGTGTTGCGTGCATCGTTAAATAAAACATTTCTTTCTTTTTTCTTTTCACAAGAGCAATTTAGTAAAAAAAAAAAAAGAAAAAAAAAAGGGATGAGATTTTATGGAGAATTATGTTCCCAATGGTTATTTCCATGGCAACCATGATAGGTGTCACCACCAAATGTTATCACAATGACTGTGCAATTTGCCAATTTATTTCCATGGCAACCATGATAGATGTCACCACCCCATGTCATCACAATGCCTGACATTTTGCAAATTTAAAGATAAGCAAAAGTGAATTGGAAAATATTGAGGGTGTTTTAACTCTTCACTCCCAGGTTTGTTCAATCTTTTTAGATGGTCTGATCCAGAGTGGGTCGCAAGATTGATAGGGGTTAAAGGGGGGAATTGTTTAGAACATCAGTGCTGCAGATCTTTTTTTGTATCCATGTTTGATGTCAATTATTGATATCAATCTGTAGGACGTAGTAGACATGGCATTAGCTCCACAGCTTTGATATCAAAAAAAAATTAAGTTTAATCTCAAGCACTTAACTGGTAACAGTGTTTAATAACTCAAATAAATGTTCATCAGTATGAGGATAAGAAGAAGTTTGTTTAGTTTAACGACACCACTAGAACACATTGATTTATTAATCATCGGCTGTTGGATATCAAACATTTGGTGATTTTGACATATAATTTTAGAGCAGCAACCCGCTACATTTTCCCATTAGCAGCAATATATGCTCCATCCCACAGACAATATAGCACATACCATGGCAAATGATATACCAGTAGTGGTGCACTGGCTGGAATGAGAAATAGCCCAATGGGCCCGCTGACAGGGATCAATCCTAAACTGACTGCGCATCAAGCGAGTGCTTTACCACTGGGCTACACCCCGCTCTCTGTATAAGGATAATATTAAATGCAGTTGCTTATGACTAAGATAGCACAAAAGGATGACATGTCATGGGAAGACAATTTAACAGTATGTTCCATTGTTAATGCTTAAACAGAAATAATATACCTGATAATGATACTAATCCATTTATTTCCAAATAGTAGTAGTACAAATTAAGATAGACATACATTTGATAACATATAATTACAGATTTTACAAATTTGCTCCTCAAAATGTCATGGAGGCAAAGTCTGCACTCCACAAAATCAACCAATTTTAATTATCAACAAATTAATATAAATTTACAAAATTCATAATGTATCAGTAAATTAATGATTATAACTTAAAATAACAGAATTTTTCTACATACATTTTCCTAATCTGTGAACGAAGGTTGGATATATATGGATGTTACTACAATTAGCGGTAAATTTCAATAACAGTGAACTGCTATGTACATTATAAGTGTTAGTTGTTGTAAATACTAAGGAATACACACTAAAACTAACATAAACCATCGAAATAACCAATCATGTTCTCAGTTGTAAATTACACAACTGTGTCTTGAAAACAGAAAGTACAAAATTAACCAAATAAAATACAGGGTTTAAGCTGGTCCTAAAACCAATAGTAACAATATGTTGAATTTGGTCAAATCCAAGTTTCAGATATTCAAACAAAGTAAAACAAAATTAACACTCTTTAAAACAATGTTTCATTTTTTAATTACCTTTTCTAGGCAATTTAGTTATGAAATATATGTGTCAAATTAGCTACAATTGTGCATAAACCTATTTGATAAATGGTATCTTAAACCCTGTATATACATTAATATTAATTAGTTACTAATTAAATAATTAAAAAAGAATCGGAGTTTATCTGAGTAATAATGTATATATAGGTAGTACTAAACCAAATAACTTCCGGCTGGGTCAAAGTTCGAGGTGCACCCAACTTTTGATAGAGAAGTGAACACCACAAGTCCTGTGATTGGTTACAAATGTGAGTAATAATTTCATCTGGGTAAAAAAAATATGCAATTTTATTTCATCTAGTACCAATGTGTCAAGTAGCCTTGTGCTTGAAACATGTATGGGGTACCTGTATAATAAATTACTCAAATTTTGTGCGGAATTAGGGTAGTCATAGACGCTACCCGTTATCTCAGAAACGAGCAGCTTGACCCCCTATGTTTTCTGATTCACTTTAAGTGTGAGGGTGGTAGTATTTATATCTGTGGCGTTTATGTCAATTGATACACTGCAGGTAGGAGTTTTAGCCACATGTGTTACTATTGTCGTCTATGGGATTTGATTTGGTAGTATACACCCTATATATATATTTTTATATATATATATATATATATATATATATATATATATATATATATATATATATTTAAGGATTGTCTGTTATTTCTTTTAAGTTCATTGGGGTATGAACAAAAAAAAAAATCTGCAAACTGTGTGAATCAACGAAGCCATATATATATATATACGGGTGTATATATATACAGACAGACAGACGGATAGATATAGATATATATATATATATAAATACATGTATAATATATATAAAAAACATTGCTACTGCTACAAAATGGGGGTGCACATGTCCCCTTCCCCCACCCACCACTTCCTACACCAGTGATATGTTAAAGCTATATACAACATTTTTTTGCAATATCTTAAGGCACTATGAAAAAAACAACTGGAAAACTATATGTAGGACCGGTAGAGGACTAATAATATGTTACATCACACCAAGTTTGAATTGTACAAGGAAGGGTAATTAAAAAAGCACACACCCAAATACATAAAATTAAATTTCTTTAATATATTTATTAAATGTTCAAACACTAAACACAAACAGGCCTGTGGGAGAGAATTTTGGATTGGGAGAGTACAATATAATTATTTAATTAAAGTTACAATTAATTTGTAAAATACAAGACTCCAAGCTGCTTAGGTGGGCAAGGGGCATGGAACTTGGTTATGCTTTTGAACTGTAGATACCCTTAAAAAGCCTTCTGGAATACCAGCATTTTAAAATAAATTTTTCCATCACATTTAATACAGAGGAAAACAAAAGTGGAAGAGCCAATAGCCCCCACCTCAGCTCAGCTCCAATAGGCCTGCACACATAAGTACACAAATACATGAGGTCCTTAAATCTAATTCTGCCTACTAACTACATGTAAGTACCGGTAATCCACAATTGGCCATAACCGATAATGTTTATTACATCCACAATCCACTGCATCATTGCAGTGATGCAAGTTCCACAACATTTGTGAGGAGGGCTACCACTGCAATTTTAAAACAAGTAAGTACAGAAAACAGTTAAATAAAGTCAAAGTGTGGCTCTTTGTTAGTTTTGGTGATACCAGGTACAGTATATAAACAAGGTAAGCTGCGGTCATTCACACTTTTTGATAATGGTATGTAAAAGTGTGTATTTTAATACTGGATATTTCTGCTTCTACATCATATGCTCAGATAGTGACTCCAGTGGCTCTAACAAATGTTGCTACAATGTATATGCTGCCGTTTCTCCATGGGACTGGACAATTTCTCATTCAGGGGTTTATCTGAAGGCCAGATTGCTTTCCTCTGGTCCCGGTATCTGGGTCAGTAAATCTTGGATCCCTTCATATCAAGGCATAGTGGCAAGCATTAACAGGTAGGCAACATTTCTAAGTTTCTGTAATCATCTATAAACGAAAGCACAATAAGCTGCTGTTAGGTACCTCCCAACAAGTAAATGTATTTTGACCCAGCTCATCCCTCTTCGACAGTGGTCCATATTAGTCTAGCCTCTATCCTTCGACCAATCAAACCTGGGTGACCCTAATTGCTGGTATAGCTCTCAGGGTCACAGCGGCATGCAAGCTATCTCACCTCATCAAGGAATGGACCTCAAAATAGGTACCAGGTATTACAGTTAGTTCATTTCTAATCATTTCCTGTACTGTACTTTGATTGAACATTGCAGTGGTAAGTCCCTTCCCACCCTAGTGTCGTCCAAATATTGTCTCGGCTTGTACTACTGGCGATGCAATGGATTGTGGGTGTAATAGACATCAATCTATTATGGCCAATTGTGGATTACTTGTACTAAGGTGCTGACAGTGACAAACATAGTAATGTTATTAATAATAATAATAATAATAGCAGTAGTAGTAATAAATGTAATACTAATAATCATTATTATTTATATTTAAAAAGAAGATAACTCAGTAGAAAACTCTTCTCTCCTTCTCTATGAATCAACTTGTACATTAAAACATTATACAAAATAAATTATACATTATATACATCTTTATATACTTGTTAATAGATTATATATTTCTGGCTTATACAATGAAACCACACCTAACAACCACCTCAGTTCCAAGACCACTCCATTATAAAGACCAATATGTTACAGTTCAGTATAATTACTTTAAAATACTCTCGTATTAAGACCACCTTGCTGTTACTGATTATGACCAGTGAAGTTGGACCTAGTGGTCATTTGCAGTACATTTTGACCCCACATATGTGACCACAGCATTTGCCTGTCTTGTCGCACAGGCTACAAGCAATAATGTGGTGAAAACGTGCCTCCATGTACAAAGGTATTCATTTTTTACTAGCAAGGAATCGGTCTACAAATTCACGACATGATTAAATTGCTGGAATGTACAGCATACAGTCTTTTTTTATTTTGAAAGTTCTGTTGAAAAATAGCAGATGAAAAAAGCAGTTACACACAGTCATGCAATTTCCTAAAAACAATTTCCATGTACTGTAGATCCTGAAATTAGCACGTCCCTAAATTAATGTGAGTGATGGTGGGCAGACTAAAATGCGACATGAAATTAATGCGAGTGGCATCTTTTTGAAATATTACTTTTCTGACAACATACGTCCGTGTATTTTTCGGCTAAATCCAAATTCCAGGCATCGTTAATGAGATCATCTCACTAACATGTCTGTATACACATCAATTAACCTGGTTCATCCTTAGTGTTTTTGGTGAGATCAACTCATAGCTTGCTGGACTATTCATTGATTCATTCATTCTTTATTGACTTTGAGCTAAAAAGCTCATCAATTACAAGAAAATATATAAATATATAAATACACAAATACACAGGTGAACAATGGTGACAGACAATGAAATAATGTTCAATGGAAAGTAAGTAAACAATAAATAAATAAATAATACTTTTTCTGATTAAATAAATAAGCAAATGAGATAACTACATAGTGTTGTTTCTTAACTGGGTAGCTTGATACAGATAATTTCCTAAATTGCGTAACTGCTTAATGTTATTAATAGAAAATAGTTGAATAAATTTGTGAACAGATGGGTTTTTCCAACAGTAGGGTTTAATATATGATTTTCTTAATTCACTATAAAATGGACATACCAGTACTAAATGAAATTCATCTTCAATATCTTTATCACAAATTAAACAATTTGTCCGTCTCGCCTACAATGAATTGTTTTCCAGTTGTGTTTTATAAATATATTATAATTTTAATCTGTGTTTGTTTTGTTTTAATAACATCGGACACATAGACAAAACATAGAAATAAATGCGTCATATTATTAATGCTAACACTAACTTGCATCTGTCGCATTAATATTATGATTGCATTAATTTCAGGATCTACAGTACTTGTTTCTTGAAGAAAATGTAGTACCTTTGTAAAAGACTATATACCATCACCACCAATCAAATGACCTGTTAGAATAAAATACACAATCAAAATGTACCAAACAATAATCAGTATTATTGGGAATACGATATTAGGACCAATCCATTATTAAAACCAGTTTTAATAAGACCCACAAGTAGTCATAATAATGGCGATTCACTGTACAATCCTATAATATTTACATATGTATATGTAAAAGTATTGATGATCACAATGCTGTTATGCTACTTTTATGATTAAAGTGATAGACACTAGTTTTTAAAGATTATAGCATAGTTTTTACTTTTAGAGCTGTTTTTGTTAATTGAAATCAGACATTAGATATATTTTAATAATATACATACTTTATAAACAAATAACCACACATTCCCACCTCCCTTTCATTAACCTACATACACATAGGCATTAATGTACATATTGTGGTATCAATTACATATAACTAATTGTCTAACGAGTAGTATAGATTCCTATCTGTAAAAGATATGACGTCTTGAGGGGACACGTCATCCTAGCCAGCATGGCCGCCGCCTGTATATTCATTATCAATTTAATTAATCATTATCGGACATCATCTCGTGTCCATCTTTGGCATCTTATATACATGTATTATACAATTTTGTAAAACATATTAGTTACATTTTAAAAGAATAATCATATCTTCACTAAATTATGTATTATATTTACACAACTGTTAGAATAAAATACACAATCAAAATGTACCAAACAATAATAATCATTACTATTGGTAATTCGATATATGGATCACTCCATTATTAAAATCAGCTTTAATAAGACCCACAAGTAGTCACTTTTTAGAGCTGTTTTTGATAATTGAAAACAGACATTAGATATATTTTAATAATGTACATACTTTATAAACAAATAACCACACATTCCCACCTCCCTTTCATAATCTACATACACATATACATTAATGTACATATTAACATTCATATGCATGTATTATCTTTATTATTTATACTAATAACCATTGCATACATGATCCATGCTACATGTATTTATTTTTTTAAATTAATGTATAGTAAAATAAAATAACATTATATACATGAATTATACATTTTTGTACACCATATTAGTTACACTTTAAATGAATAATCATATCTTCACTTAGGGGATAATATCACTGTGTTCCGTTGTTAACTATAAGGATTTATCACAAAATTTGAATTTAGGGATAAGATGATATTCAATGAAAATGCTTGTAGTAAGTAAAGTATGACGTACCAGTAATATATATTTATTTTCCTTCACATGATGTCACTGACTTAGGAGCGAAGCAAAGGCAAATGTTTTAGTATTATAGTCTGTAGTTTGAACATAATTTATTGTAATACAGGATACACTGAAACAATTTTTTCATTTGCTGTTAATTGTTGTTGCAAAACGTATGCATATGACTGGACTTTACCTTTGTGAATTGGTGTTTCAACCTCATATTGAATTATTTCGAGGAATTCGTCTGGATTAATTTTGGCCAAGAACCATGTTGATGGGGTAGGTCTACAAGTTTATAACTTTTACTAACATATTTTCACTTATTGTTTTTATAAATTCATTTACGAAATGGCAAGCATTATATTTGTGAGTTTTTCAAAATGTTGCGAGATTTTAAAGCAATTAATGCTGTTTGAAATTGGGTTTACAAAATCGATAGTCATTTCCTTTTGCCTTCTTATCAATTTTATTGTCCCAAAAAGTGTGCTCTAAACAAAAATAGTGTGCTTCAGATTGTGATACAATTATTTCTGCTGAACCTGCTTGTGCCATTTTGGGAACACGGACTAGAATAGCAGTAATAAGACACATGATTGAATTTACTGCTGCGATCGATCAGGGACCAGACCTTACTCGGGGAGGGTGGGTGTTCATTGCTGCTAACAAAGTGTTAAAAATTACAATGGCACAAAATAATTATAAAATAAGATAAATAACATCATTTTGATCTGAAGTTAGTAATATTTTTGAAAATTATTTATAACAACGTTTAAATATAATGGAAGGCGCAGAATTAATACACTAATGAAAACACCACACATGAGGCCAAGTGACAAGTTTTCAGAATTTTGTCATCGTGATAAATTCTGGGTTGTCCATGACAGTATACAACTATTGTCCGATTTATCATGAAAATTAACCAATGGTAAAAAGGCTTATATCACAGTTGTATTAGAATAAATTATACATACTTGTATGATAGTTATGCAATTCATTTATTGTAAAAACTGTACAATTACCTTTCCCACTATGTACATAAAATTGAATGAAACTTACATAGAGCTATAACTCAAGGATGAAAATGTTTGTAATCTTAGCATGCAATGCAATGATATCTTAGCATGCAATGCAATGATAACTATAGTCCATGTATATTACAGAGTTGCATTCATAAAATGAAGCCGGTTTGCAGGGTTTTGGGAGTTGAAACCCCACCCTTCTCATGTAAATTTTCTTTTTTGTCAATGTATTTCCTCCGGGAGTATGATTCGAACCCCTCCCCCATGAACATCGGTCGGTAAACACAAATTAAACCCTTCCCCTGCTAAAATGTATGCACATGCATATGAAAATTATTTTAAACCAAATTCAATGTTTATTGATCTATGGTATTATCGGTACACTGATATATTATGATTCATACAGTAAATTACAATTCCATTCAAGTTATAAATTTGTATTACTACTGGCATTATACATTTTACTTATTTTACTACTTCTTGAATATATTGTTAATGCAGCTGTAGATAATAGTTTATGATACATATAATGATACAGGGGGGAAAAGAACGAAGGAATGAATGTTTAACAACACCCCAGCACAAAAAAATACATACATATAATGATACAGGGGGAAAAGAATGAATGAATGAATGGATTAATGAATGAATGAATTAATGTTTAACAACACCACAGCACAAAAATTACATACATATTATGATACATGGGTTAAAGAATAAATCAATGAATGTTTAAAAACATCCAAGCTCAAAACATACATTGGTTATTGAGTGTCAAACTAAGGTAAGCACATGAAAATGCATCATACTCAGTACCAGCAATAACTGTGTCAAACGTGTCAATGTCTGTGACGTTGCACACACACGAGATGTCCCACACACGAGGTATCCTACACAGTCTGTTTTCAGCTCCCATCTACGGTGGTGTTTTCAACATTACCATCAACGCCAAAGAAAACAATCACAAACATCAACACACTTCAAAAAATCCGCCTAAATGTCGACGTATACTGTCCGATTCGGATTCCGATTAAATTGTACAGCACGCAATCACATGTAAGCCATGTGCAACAAACTGGCTCAAACCAGGACGTGTCAAGGGTCACGCACTGTTCTGTTATTTTCGAGTTGTTTCTGTGTTTTTTCTTGTACCAATACCTTTCTAACTTCTTGGTTCTTTTGTTGTTAACACATTTTCTGTATTCATTTTTTAAAATGCCAACTATTTCTTCCATAATAACAATTTGAAAAGAACTAATTTGGATGTTTTAAACTAAAAATGTTTTTGTACTGTGTGCCCTGCTTACGACTGGCAGTTTCTTGTATGACGTCACAAAATTACTGGTTTTCAGGGTGGAGTTTGTGAGCGTGCGTGCGTGTAGGCTCGTGTGTTTATATGACAATATTACTGTGATCATTTTCAAAAATTAATAAACACTATATATCTACCAATATTTTTAAAAACCTGCTTTTTATTTTGAGTGTTTTTGGAACTATTCTTCTGTGGATACTGTTATGTGTGCACCGGTAACAGCGCGTATGAATATATTGTTATGGCTGCTAAGCTTGTTACAGAAGTGGGAACGTAAATATACTTTTAAAATCGTTAAAGAATGACAATGGGTAATAAAGAGAATAACCAACTCACTACGAGGAATTACAGATTATCTGTCCCTCATGAATTAATGTTGTAAAATGCTCACCAGAGGCTCGGGTTTACAACATTAATTCACTCGGGACAGATAATCCATAATTCCTCATAGCTCGTTAGTTATTCTCTAAAGAGAAAACCCGCTGCCACCACTTCATGGGCTACTCTTTTTGATTAGTAGTAAGGAATTTTTTATATGCACCATCCCACAGACAGGACAGTACATACTGCAGCCTTTATTACACCAGAGTTGGAACACTGGGCTACGTCAAGTTGTTAGACAGACATGGATCCAGAGGGGGGTCGAGGGGGTCCGGACCCCCTCCCCATACTGCTGAGGACTTTTTTTCTTTCTCACTTATTTTAATGAATGGGTGAGTACACTCTTAAATATTTTTCATTTAATTAGTTGCATATGAACCCCCACTTCCTAAAAAGTAAATTAGTTGCATATGAACCCCCACCCCACTGCAAAACATTCTGGGTCCGCACCTGTTAAGAGTGATACCGGGCACTAGTATGGTGATATATCATCATACAAAAATTATCATCATGCCTATCCCTATAAAATCTACATTATAAAATTATAAATGTTTCATAGGTTGGATCAACCTTCAACATCAATTAGCAACAGTCCTTAGCATCCACTGAAAATAGTAAATACACCAAGAACTATTCAATCACTCATCACTTCACATCTCAAATTACTCATCAATGTTACAGTGACTAAAGGTTCAATCACTCAGATCCTGTTATTAGGTTTACTAAGGACATCGGCCTTTGTGCACTGGCTGGAATGAGAAATAGCCCACTGACGGGATCGATCCCAAACTGACTATGCATCAAGTGAGCTCTGCAGCATTGGGCTACATCGTCCCCCCCCCCCCCCCCCCCACCCCCCCATGACAGTAAAACCACTGATATACGTCGGAAAATCAGAAAGCACGGTAGAGCTCTAACAATATTTTGGGGTTCATTTATAATTTTACCCTGAATATGAATGGTGTGTGCATGCTTTAACTTTGTTTAAAATGGTTCATTCAAAATCATGTATTTCTCTCATCTTTCCTCAGCTAAGTATTCCAATGGATACTAGATCATGGTTTTTTTAAATATAGAGTCCCTATAGCACATATGCTAATGAACAATACAAATCATTATGTATTTCTCTCATCTTTCCTCACCTAAGTATTCCAATGGATACTAGATCACGCTTTTTAACATAGAGCCCCTATAGCACATATGCTAATGGACAATACAAATCATTATGTATTTTTCTCATCTTTCCTCACCTAAGTATTCCAATGGATACTAGATCATGGTTTTTTTAATATAGAGCCCCTATAGCACATATGCTAATGGACAATACAAATCATTATGTATTTCTCTCATCTTTCCTCATCTAAGTATTCCAATGGATACTAGATCATGTTTTTTTTAATATAGAGCCCCATCAGCATAAATACGCTAAAGAATTATGAGCTGGGGTCCCTGATTCATGTGATAACTCGTGAGACCTTTTTTAAGACCAGAATGCTTTTGCTGCCCCCTTGATGGTCCCTCGACAGATTGGACATTCAGACAGCGAAGACGCACACGTTCCACAGCATACAAGATGGCCACACGGCAGGAAAATTATACTGATCTCCTCGTCCAGGCAGATTTTACATATCTTCTGTTCCTTTAACTCTCTGTTTTCCTCCAACAAAGAAGAAATATCTGTGAAATAATAATTTTAAAAACACCTTAAAGTATAAACTGACACCATTACCATCCATTGCAAATAATATTACTGGCAATGCAAATCAGTTGACTATAATACTAATTTAATAAATGCAAAAAGAAATAAAATGATTATTTAATTAATAGCCCCTTATAGAAGTTTTATTTATTATTACAGCTTAATGATCAGTTATCTAAAAAAAAATATTTCTGATTTGTTGCATTACTTTTATTCACAATTTGTGCAGATGTTCAAGTAATGGAATATAATAAATAAATAAATAAATATATTAATTTCAAAACATTAAACATTGTAAGAAATTTTTCCATTTATTTTAACTGACCTATTGTATTGATAGCAATACTTGAACTGTATTATGGGATTTAATAATATCTGTTTTTAAAACAATGTATTTAAAATATAATTATACATTTATTCTGACAACATGACTTTTGTTAAAATAATAATAATAAATTATACTTTATGTGTTATTAAGTGCAGCTGGAAAAAGAAGAATTGAACTTGATATATTTTTATGATCATGGAAGTCTGAACAGTAGAAATTCTGTTCACATTTTAGTATGAACTGCTGCATGCTAAAACAGCTCTATTGTTCATACTTCCATCACCTAAAAAAAATAATCACTTTTATTTCTTAAATAAACACTGAACTGTATACCTTCTGTTTCTTCACTGTTCTTATTTGGGGGTTTTCTTTTTTGGTTTTGAAAATCCTCACTAACAACTTTCCCATTTGGTATCTTTTCCGTATCCAGTATTATTTTGTAAATTTTTTCTGCTGAAGGAATAACATCATCTGGAACACCTTTAAGTAAAACATTTCAAACATAACATCTGCTTTAAAATCTGCAGGACTTCTAGATTATGGTAGTCCCACTCCCATGGCTAGTGATATTCGATGTTGGGCTAGTAAATAATTACTATTGCCATGACAGACAGGGCTTCTAGATTATGGTAGTCCCACTCCCATGGCTAGTGATATTCAATGTTGGGCTAGTAAATAATTACTATTGCCATGCCCACGTCTAGTAAATTATTTTTTTATCAAATGCTACAGTTGTCTTATTTTGCAAATATGAATATCTGCCTCCATCACCACCAAACAATTTTAGTGTTTTTAAGCCATATCTCTTTAGGCGACGTATCAAATTATTATTGTTAATTAGTAAAAATTTATTAACTTAAAATAAAGCAGGGATAGCAAATTTTTAATCATAGCTAGCACATTTTTTTAATCACTGATCCAATGGCTAGTGGATTTTATACAAATTCTAGAACCCCTGATCTGATACCAAAAAAAAGCAAAAAACAAAAAATCATTGATTGTTGAATCAGGTGGAAATGGCTCAATACTTTTATAACTTTTAGAGTCCAGATGACTTTAACAATATCTTGAGACATTAACCTATTGAGACAATGCCTATACATTGCTAGGACAGGATATACATGTAACTTAGTCAGTACAGGGTTTCTAGATTAAGCTTGCCCCACTCCAATGGCTAGTGATATTCAATGTTGGGTTAGTAAATAACTGCTATTGTCATGCCCGACGGCTAGTGAAAATAAAGGAGTCAAATGTTAAGTCTATTTTGTAAATAACCCCTAATGTTAGTGTTTTGAAGCTCTATCTCCCTCTTTAGACGACATATCTGATTATTACCATTATTTAGTAAAATTGTATTAACTTAAGTAAAGTAGGGATAGTGAATTTTTAATTGTGGCTAGTAAAAATATTTTAATCACTGATCCCATGGCTAGTGGATTTTATATAAATTCTAGAAGCTCTGCAGTAGAGCATTCACTTGAGGTGATTGGGTTGGAGGATCGAACCTCCTCAATGGACCCACTGGGGCTTTTCCTGTCCCAACCAGTACCTCATGACTGCCATCTCAAAGGCTGTGGTATGTGCTGTCCTATTTGTAGTAGAGTACATGTACATATAAAAGATCCTTTGCTACTAATGGGAAATTGTAGCGTGTTAAAAAATTCCCAAATTATTGAATTTTTTCTAGAGATGTAAAACAAATAAATTACATACATGTGAAATTAAAGATTTGAATCTAGTCTCTAAGTGTTTTCGAAGCAAGCATCATGGTTAGTTTTATGCCTAGTTGGTTAAAATTGCCATATATTTTCTGCTATCCATATATGGTTTATATAAACTTATATAAAATTATATAAAATGTTATTCTGTGGGTATATATAATATTATTCATAAAAAAAAGTCTGTTCGACCTCCCCCCTAAGCCATATGATTAACTCTGAAAAAGCCCTAACATTAAGGAAGTCAATTTCACTATACTGCAGGAATGTCCTTTGGAGGTGTGTCAACAATGGAATGTGAAATTTTTACAGCATGTGTGTAATACAAGATTTACAGGCTGCAGCCTTTTTTGTTGAAGCTTACAAATGATAAGGGGCAGGACATAGCCAGTAGTAAAGCGCTTGCTTGATGTGTAGTCAGTTTGGGATTGATCTCCATCGGTGGGCCCATCGAGCTATTTCTCGTTCCAGTCAGTGCACCACGACTGGTACATCATAGGTCGTGGTATGTGCTATCTTCTTTATTAGATGGTACATATAAAAGATCCCTTGCTACTACTGGAAAAATGTATCTGGTTTCTTCTCTAAGACTATATGTCAAAATTAACAAATGTTTGACATCCAATAGCCGATGATTACTAAATCAATGTGCTCTAGTGGTGTCGTGAAATAAAACAAACTTTAACCTTTTACAAATAATAAAGTGGTGAAAATACCTCCATTTTCATGTAACCACTTGATGGCTTCACTGACTTCCTGCATTTTGCAGCCATTTTCGAGAAGAGCCTGAATCGCAACACTGTCCTGCTTGTGTTCTTTTTCTAAAATACAAAACACTCACTGATAAACAGTCTGTGTGTGAAGAAAGGAAAACAAACAACCGTAATATTGTGTTAATTATATGCATTGTTGACATCACTATTAAAAGTATGTCAGTGAACATTTTGTTTTCAAAATCTTCAGTAGTAATATTTCTAGTTAACTGAAAAGTTATTAGTAACTACTATTTAATGTTTTAAAATTGTGTAGCGATCTCTGAAACTTGCTTAGTGAATTGTAAGATGATACTGAACAAAACCTTCACTGTATGTTAATATTGAGAACTTGAAGTATACAACAAAGTACTAGATGTGTTCTGTGGTTCCTCTTACCATCCCTCGACATTGGTGCCATGAACATCCATAATACAGATTTAAAAACACACACATACAAAACACAAAAATACAGTCAGGTAATTTAGGCAATGTACCTGAATGGCTTTTAGTTTCTTTTTCCTGAAAAAAAAAAAAAAGAGTTAAAAAAAACCTGATTAATTTGATGATGATGATGATAACTAGTTTAACGTGCCCATATACCACTAGGGTTTCAAACACGCCCATCCCGAGTCTGACCTCCGATAAGATCGGTGGCCGGACTCGGGATGTATGTGTGTGGGGGGTGGGGGTGGTGGTGGTGTGTGTAGTGTTGAAAATGGGCAGAATTTTGAAAATAGCAATTAGTAAAAAGTTAATAGAACAAAACAAAAAACAAAAATTACAAGCCAAAAAAAACCCAGAATTGACTGCTCGGCCGAATATTTATATAATTTGGAGCATTTTAGAAGGACAGTCCAAAAATAAATAAGAGAAAGAAGAGAGGATCGGACTATTTAATAATATTAAAAAAAAGAGAAGTAATTTCGACATAAAATTTTGAACGAAAGTCTAAATGTTTAAAGTCCGATATATATGTCCACGTGAGTGGCCTCGTTAAGGCCGTTGGAGGTTGGTCACCGGCGAACCGAAGAGCGGAGAGCCGGCAAAGGCGGGGATGAAGTGCTTCCATCTCTGGTAGTCGTTGCTGAAAAGGGCCTTGACGATCCTGTGGATGGTGTGGCTATCCATCTCTCTAACCAGGACTGCTTGTCGGTAGACTCCTTCTCGGCGCTGAGTTAGTACCAACCCCGTCTTGCCGGCTGTAGATTTGATGGTGTGTAGCTCGTAAGCGCTTCCATCAGGCAGTTGTTTCAGTTCTGGTTTCACTAGTCCGCCCATCAGTAATGCCGGATCCGAGGTGTCCCCCTGCACGAACTTCAGGAAGCCGGACCTGATTTTCCCGATCTGAACTTTCCAGACGGCTTCCGAGTCGGAGGGGGACGGTGGTTGTGAAGGTGGAGGTTGGGCCTTGTCAGGTTGGTCGCTCGGCTGAGCAACGGCCTTCCTCTTTCCAACGGCGGTTGATCGGGCCGGTGGCTTGACGACTGGCAGTACCGGGGATACCGGCCAGTTCTGTCTGAGCCACGTAGTGGTCGGCGATGGAGGGCCTTTACGGGGCGTCTTACACACCGTGGTGTTGAGTCTGTCCCTCTCAGTGGTTGACGGTTCTGGCGTAGCAGGTTTCCTCGACTCAGGCTGGGCTGGGGGTGGCATCGCAGAAGGGACCGCCGCCAGTTTTGGTCCCCCCTGTGCTGTTCCTGGCGTCGCCGTACACCAAAGTCACGGAAGCCCGTGACCCGGTGTAAGTGACGCAATATTCAAGTAGCTTCCCGTAACTCAGTAAGAGTCCCCCCAGGTGGGGGGGTAACTCGAGAGTATATGGCGAGACATCTGTCCTCATCGCAAGTTAGTTTGGAAGTAGATTAATTTGAAGTAAACACAAAATACTATAATAGGACCTGGATAATTTAGCAAAATGTCGTTAAATATGTCTATTCAAAAATACTTCAGATTCTGCAATCTAAACATCTTGTTGCCTAAAGCAAAATATGATTACAAAGTTTAATTTCTTTTAATAAACCTGTATATTTTCAATAGCAACATACATGTTAACTGCCTTCATATGGCAATAAAAGTCTTTCATAAAAAGATTTATATACTATGGTGGAGAAAACATTCTGGAATATAGGAGTTAGTGGCAAAACAAAACATTTTACATGATCTAGATAAGCGATTGAATCAAATGGATATGGAAAAAAAGTGAATGATATAATCAATGTTATACATAAGATAGCAGCTTAAATGCATATTTTGCTGATACCGAATTTTACGCTGAATTCATGCTGCTTGTTGTGTGTGTGTGTACATGCATAGTATGTGCAATGCATGTGTGCATGAATGTGTATATTCAATTCTAACAACCAAGGCTGAACAAAGAAAGCTCTTTGTTTCCTGTTATATGTTGAAAAAACAGAGTAGGTAGGAAAACACTTTATTTTTAAAAATAATTTTATATTACATGTAATATAAAAAAAAAAATTGTTTAAGATTATGGAGGGTAGATTAAAATTAGTTAGTTGGATAAATAAAAAAATATATATTTTCTGTCACACTTAATAAGTGTTTGCCTTTGGAAACAAATAAATGAAAGCAATGAAAACTATGAACTCATATAATAAAAAGGAAATAATAAAAACCAATCATACCTCCATAGGTGTTTCTCCTTGCAACACCTGTTCTATGAACGTATCTCCCTTGACAAGTCGCACAAACTGACAGTCTGGGAACCACCTGGCATGCTCTATCCATGGGTCGTCTCCTGGTTCCCACTGGCTAAGCAAACCGTCACAGGTAAAACATTTTACATTGTCGCTATTTCCTACAAAACATTGAAACAGAAAGCAAGTTAATCGCCACATCTGTTAAAGAATAGAAACTAATGCTCACCCACTCACCTGAGGTGAGTCAAAAATTGCTGGCAATGAGTACAATTTAAATGATGATCAGCCTTTGCCAGTAATGGTGAGTGATCCCTCCCACTTCCATTCAAACTCGCCTGGAAAATTTTTAGGACAGCAGTAAATGAATTGCCTTGCAATACAAATGTGAATAATTTTTACTGAAAACTTCACGTGATTGCTCACAGAGTACCATTTCAGGAGAGTGATCTTCAGCTCACCTTGATTTGCTCATGAAAAAGACTGATGATGCTAATTCCCCAGCCATTATTATACAATGATAATAATGTTTTTTTATTTTCAGGGACGACCACAAATATTAAACATTTATGATTCAAAAGGTTCCAATCAGTAATGGGGAGACAAGTGATTTTTTCCCCCCAGACCAATGGAAATATTTCTTATTTCTATCTCTATCTGTTACAGAATACTCAAACATACAATACTCTGTCACCAGCTGGGCCCATGCTTATATTGTTATTATATTATTATATTATATTGGCCTTAGAGTCCAGACTCAATCTCTAATAACGTTACACGCATACAGTTTGTATGGCGTTGTCATGACAATGTTGCCTCAGACTCAGATTAATAACGTCACATGCATAGAGTTTGTATAGCATTGTCATGACACTGGTGCCTCAGACTCAATCTCTAATGACGTCACACACATACAGTTTGTATGGCGTTGTCATGACAATGTTGTCTCAAACTCAGTCTCTAATAACGTCACATGCATACAGTTTATATGGCGTTGTCATGACAATGTTGCCTCAGACTCAGTCTCTAATAACGTCACATGCATAGAGTTTGTATGGCGTTGTCATGACACTGGTGCCTCAGATTCAATTTCTAATGACAACACACACATACAATTTGTATGGCGTTGTCATGACAATGTTGCCTCAGACTCAGTCTCTAATGACGTCACACGCATACAGTTTGTATGGCGTTGTCATGATAATGTTACCTCAGACTCAATCTCTAATGACGTCACACGCATACAGTTTGTATGGCGTTGTCATGACATTGGTGCCTCAGACTCAATCTCTAATGATGTCACACGCATACAGTTTGTATGGCGTTGTAATGACATTGGTGCCTCAGACTCAATCTCTAATGACCTCACACGCATACAGTTTGTATGGTGTTGTCATGACACTGGTGCCTCAGACTCAATCTCTAATGATGTCACACGCATAGTTTGTATGGCGTTGTAATGACATTGGTGCCTCAGACTCAATCTCTAATGACCTCACACGCATACAGTTTGTATGGTGTTGTCATGACATTGGTGCCTCAGACTCAATCTCTAATGACGTCACATGCATACAGTTTGTATGGCGTTGTAATGACATTGGTGCCTCAGACTCAATCTCTAATGATGTCACACGCATACAATTTGTATGGCGTTGTAATGACATTGGTGTCTCAGACTCAATCTCTAATGACCTCACACGCACAGTTTGTATGGCGTTGTCATGACATTGGTGTCTTAGCCTATTCGAGTCTCGAGTCTTAGACTCTAAAGGTTTTATAAGCACCAGGCCTGGTTTGAAACAACTGAAATGTAGTCTTGTCAGCAACAACCACTAAAATGTAAAATGGTTCCATCTGCAATGAAGTTTTAAAATGTGAAATATTCCACCAAATGCTTCAAATTATTGAAAACATTTAAATTTAAAATGTGAGCATGTTATTATCTGCAAATAACAACTGAAATGTAAAGGTTGTCATTATGTGCTACAATTCAATAAAATACAAAATAAAATGTAATGCACAATATAAAACATTAAAATGTCCGTCAACTTCTGCTACAAAACACAAAATATAAAACAGGTCTTGTCACCATCCATTACAAAACCCAGAAATATGAATTTTAGTCTGCCATCATCAATTAAAATACACTGGAATGTAAAGTGCTACAAAACATTTAATGTAAAGTGCTACAAATATTAATTTTATAATGTAAAACAGACATAAGAACTATGTAGAAAGAATAGCCATTACCATTACCCAAGAACCCAAAAACCACTGAAAGGTAAAATGTAAAGTCAAATTATTTAAAATTTACATTTCAGTGATCAAGGATTAAACTGTTCCTAACCAGTATTTGTTGTCAAATACAATTAAAACTAAAACTGTAAGAAACTGAAAATATGTGATTTGTATAATGCTGTAATAAATGCCCTTATGCTTGAAAACCAAAATTTATATTACTGCTTAAAACCTAGACTGAATTTTCTAGTTAACAATCTGATCTCTTAGTTTTAGCTTGATACCAAATTTTAAAGATTCAATGAAAACTTTATACAGTAAAATAAAGATAAAACCAGACCAAAAAAAAGAGAGTAAAATTGTTAATTTGCAGTCATATATCAGGAGATGACACACATTACACATTTTCATTTATAATAAATTTAATAAAAATTATGAAACAATCCTGCATTAAAATTGCTCTTTGGCTAAAAGGAAAAGAAAAGTGATTATGAGTTAACTCCCTTGAATATAGTGACATAATTGATGATTTTTTTTTTTTTTGCAATCATGAATAATGGTGTCACATATAAATAACAATGTCATCCCTGTTTTCCCTAGTACATCCCTTAATAAAAAAAAAATCTTGTTTCTCTGTTCTAATCTATTTACAAATATTTATATTTTGACAGGTTAAATATCCAGTATTTTAACATTTTTCAACACTAAATGTACATCCTGTACTTTCTAAAATGTCCATGTTGACCAGGTAATAATTCAATTGTATAATGTAGGGAAAGGTCTTTATATAGGCTATGCCTGTTGACCAATCCCATCTGTTAATATAAAGAGAAATAAATATTGTTTAAACCAATAAAAACTCAAAATACAATGAAATACATACCAACATAAAACAGTCCAGCTTTAGCCAATTGTTCAGGCTGTTGTTTTATTTGACTTGGCCAATTCTTGAAGGTTGCCAGGCGGTCTGCTTCAAGTGAAAACCTTGGATGCTTTGGTTTATTCTGAACGATTCCAAGAGTTTCTGCTCGTTCGCTGGGTGACTCATTTGATGGCTTACCAAAGTTCTGAACTGACAAAACACCAAAAGAATCCGATTTGGATATTACATTAGTTGACACTGCACTCCTATCAAGAGGAATGTTTCCTACATCAAGGCCCAGCACAAATGGACACTTTGGAAAATGCTTCCTGTGTTCAGTTTCAACAATATCTTCAGCATCCCATTTTTTAAGGATGCCCGAGCAAAATATGCAGCGGACTCTGTCGAATGGACCCAAATAGTAAAATCCATCCTGTGATAGTGTTGAGGGGTTTATCTGCGGTGGCATATCATTGGGCCACTTTCTAAAAAAAGTGTGTAACCGAACCCATTCACTGCGTAGTTCAAGTCGATTTTCTGCTCTCACATCACTAGCAATCTGCACCTCTTCAACCGTTTCATCCATTGGCTCCTCGTAACTTCCAGATACAGTGACGTACTGATTCGTATCAATAAAAAAATGCTGTGTTGTTGGAGGTCCATTCTGACCACTGTTTTGAAGTGAACTTGTTGGAACCAAATTTGACCTAGTTGATAAAGTACCATTATAACAACCTGGACCAGAAGAATTTGGATAACTCATAACATCACGGTACTGATGTGAACTTGTTGGAACCGAATTTGACCTAGTCGATAAAGTACCATTATAACAACCTGGAACAGAAGAATTTGGATAACCCACAACACGGTACTGATGTGAATTTGTTGAAAATGAATTTGATCCAGCTGATGTAATACCATTGTATTCTGGTACTGATGGCACTGGAGTCAGTGGTAACTGGACATGGTTGTTTGAGGATACATTATAGAGCTGTTGATTGTGTGTGTATGAATTAGTGTCTTCTGCTAAAGTTGAAACAGAATTTCTACTACCAGGAATCCTAGATGATGCAGTACCATTGTGATAAAATGGAACTGCTATGGATAAACTATGGTGTTGTTCAAATGTATTTGAACTGTATCTTCCAGGCTGAGGTAACCCACTGAAGGTCAAATTCATCGAATTGTTCTGAAGATCAATTCCACTAAAACCGTCTTCCTCGGGATGTGCATGATCCGAAAATAAGTCAGAAGAAGGAAGATCATTTGTAAAGTGTTCATTATCGTTAATACTACATGAGGAGCAGTGATCACTCAAAGACTCCACCTGATTGTTTTGTGACATTTTTATTTTATTTTTGTTTTCCTTTGAACCTCTGCTATAGATATTCCTTTTCTGGCTTGTTCAGAACCCCTTAACCGCCACTTCCATAATAATTACAAGTCTGAAATAGATTTCAACAAATAAATCAGTTATGTTAATAATAACAAGCTAATTACATACATATAAATATTATAATTTGTATAATTAACCACATATGTAAGTGTCCAAAACTAGGGTCTTGTCAGGTAACACACTTGCACTTGATTTATTTTATTTTTTTCGTACAATAAAATGTTACTACACCTTACATGTGTAATCTAAGCACTTTGATACTGTTTAAGTGACGTAACTCAATTGTCACTACTCATAATTGGTTGTTGGCAACCGACTGTCAGTTGTAGTATCTTGTGCAACTAAGATAGTGTCAAATATTAGCATTCCCACCTTAGTAATATCAATTGCCATAGGTAAGGAACTTTACTGATTACATTTTTTTTTGATGATGGATAAAATTATATTGAAAAATGTCAAGTGAATGGAAACAATTTGGTTTTTAATTTTGTGTTTATTCATTGCAAAAGTGATAGCACTGGTTTACAATGCGATCTTCACCTCTGTAAATACAATAGACTATATTTATATATTTCTTTTTTTCTTCTTTTATTTTAATACGATTTTTGCCAACGAGTGATGTGTGAAAGCCACATTTTTACGACTTCCGAAATGATCAGTGAAAATATGGTTTTACAAACATTACAAACTGATATAAAAATAATATTTAAAAAATGGTCGTTTTATTATATATTATATATATACTAGTATGGGTCGAACACTGTTGGAGCACCATAATTTGTTTGACCCATCAGCTAGTTCAAACCAACCAATCAGCCATATTCAGGGATGTATGTGACCCTTTACTATAGCAAGGTCTATATTGAGCAGACAATATCAGCTACAGGGCAGTATGTTTTTATTTTTCATAACTTTAGACAAAAATTTTAAAAGATGAAATAAATAAAACATAGCCTACCTTTCACCAAATATATCAAATTTAAAAAATGACTGTTGGATATGTTATATTTATCATATGGACACCAGTGCTAAAGCATATCAATATCTATAAACAGACAGTTGTCGTTATCCAAATAGCAACTTCACCTCAATTCTACACTTCAAATGAGCACTAAACTGGCTGCTATGTAGCAAAGATTAGTATGCAAAAGCCGTAAATATTGTTACCTGTTCACGGTTTCTAGATTATGGTAGTCCCACTCCCATGGCTAGTGATATTCAGTGTTGGGCTAGTAAATAACTACAATTGCCATGCCCGACAGCTAGTGAAAACAAAAATGTCAAATGTTGCAGTTAAGTCTTATTTTGTAAATATGAATATCCTGACCCTACCGCAACGTCCAATGTTAGTGTTTCTAAGCTCTATCTCTCTCTTTAGGTGACATATCTGACTATTTCTATTATTTAGTAAAATTGTATTAAATTAAAGTAAATTTTTAATTGTGGCTAGTAAATTTAAAAAATCAATGGTCCCATGGCTAGTGGATTTAAAAAAAAAAAAAAAATTGTAGAAGCTCTGCCCATTTTGGTGAATAAAACATCTAGTGGTATAGGTTAGTTAAAAGTTTGTTTTGTTTAATGACACTACTGGAGCACATTGATTAATTTATCATTGACTATTGGATGTCAAACATTTGGTAATTCTGACTCATAGTTATCAGAGGACCACCACTGTATTTTCCTCATGCAGGTCATGTCATAAGGTTTAACGTGCACATTCAGAGCAAACTGTTGTTGCACACGCCTGTTGTGGGTGCAAGTTCTTGTATGAGCAAACCCTTGCATCCAAGACAGGAAAGAGGTGGGGAGGGGAAGGTGAGAATCTCACATACAACTTTAACACTAAACGAGCACTGAAGACTGGTTGTTGTGGCCGAGATAAACAAGACGAAAGAGGCTGTGGTAAAACATTTAAGTTCTCTAGAAAAACCCCATCAACTGAATGGATCCACAGAGATATTTTTATGTGGTCCCCATGATATCGACACAACGGTGCTCAACTGTATATACATTAGGTTATGTCTTTCAATAATAACCCAAAAAAAAGATTTCTACAGTGCACTGTGTGAGATCGTTGTTTATCTGCTTCAAAACCCATACCGCGAGGGTATATTAATCAGTTAGTTCATCAAGATTAACCTTGAATGCTTGATGAACTAATTAATCATTATTCTCATAATTCTTGTTGGTGTTTGTCGGAAAAAAAATATATATCTAAAGATATCAACGCAGACAATATACATGTATATTAAAAACCAGTAACAGTTACAGATCAGACGTCAAAATGCATCAGACACGGTAACTTTGCAACACTCACCAGACCCAGTTTTGGTGTGTCATTCTACAGAAAGCATCACTTTTCAAAATAAAACAATTAAAAGATATAAAGTTCTATTGATGACTTTTGGAAACTAGATGAACAAAGAAACATAAAATGATATCTGGCCATGCAGAACTGTAATCGGCCTGCATGTGCAGACACGTTACTCTATGAACAACTCATTATGTCATTGGTGTAAAGCTCTATCCTAACCGGCCGCAAGCAACGCGAGCGATTATTTTAGAAATCATTGATTTCCATTGCCGCATCCTAACTGCACGCGCACAACGCGACAGATTTAGGATACAGCAATTGAACTCAATGATTTCTAAAATAATCGCTTGCGTCCGGTTAGGATACAGCTTTACCAGGATAATTCGGCAGTGTGATCCAACTGGTTTATAGTGGTCAAGAGCACATGGATGTATTATTTGGGTGTCTATATTCTATATGTGACTTAAATTATACACTGAGGCAGTTTTAATTGTTTAAAAATATGGAGTCCTTCGAAATAAATTGCATAAAAGTCATAAAGGTAGAAGCTATGCTTTCCTTAATAAACAATTTAAATTTCAAAAATAAAGTTTCTAGAGAAATGACAGTTAAAATATTCTTGAGTAACACCAATGACAAAAAAGTAACACCAATGACAATGTGTCACACCAATGACATTCAAGACTGTATCCTTGAAACACTATATTCTTGAGACTACCACTACTTGTTAGCAAAAGTATGTAATTGATACTTAATTCATTTTTTTTCAGCCTACAACTTTTAAGGCCTATTAAAATAATTGTGTGTTTCTGGGAACATATTGATAAAAGTTAGATACGGCCGGTCACAGTTTAAAAAAATACACTAAATTCAGCAATTGAATTTGTTTTTTAAATATTAAGTTAAAAATTCATTCATTCATGTATTTATGTAGTTATTTCCATGTTTATATTAAGGCTAAAGCACACTGTGCTGAACACACACACCAGCTGTATGAATCAGGTATCCAGAAACATAACTTAATTCAGGTCTTTGTTCAAATATGCACCAGCAGAAGACCATAAAACAAAGGAAGGCAATTGTAGACCTCCATATCTTTCTTAAAAGATTAACTTCATAATAAAATTATGAACTATGAGCGGTATGGTTAAATGTATTTCATTGTATACTGTGTATTCCCCATAAGGAGTAAAAAGTGTTAATCCTACTTTTGCTTTCACGTAATCGCTGTAAAAATCTATGCTAAATGTTCCAATTTGTTTCGAAAACAAAGACACCTTACAAATACGAGACATCATTTTAATATTTCCAGTACATACACCAGGCTTCGAAATTCACGACGGCTCCACGGCATTTGCCGTACTGCCTTGTGCCTGTGCCGTGATACCTCAAAAATACCAGTTACTTTACGGCTATGAATAACCGTGCCCTTTTAATTACCTGCCGTGGTGCCCCTTTTGTGTATGTTTTTTTTTTCTTCAAAACTTGTATAACCCTAACTTTTATTTTAAAACATTAAACATGCAAGAATTCGATGTAACTCGGTAGTGTTTATATACAGTTTTTTGGTCATGTATTATAATTGCACATCGAACGTAACAAATGATAAATTACGGTTGAAACGTACAGCGTTACGGGGGGAAAACCCCACAGTAAATTGCCGAAAGTTTTAACGTCGTACATTTACGAGAAAAAAACGTAAATAGCCGAAAAAGAATTCCGGGGAAATTTTTTTTTTTTAAATAGGCTAAACCATGCCTAGAAGAAAAAGAAGACTAAAGATGACAAAAATTGCCAAAACGTTTTCATTATTTCAGGTAAAAATTATTATTATTATTATTATTAGCTATTTAAATGTCAGTCGTAAAAAAAACGCGATGACTTGTAGTCTGTGCATGATCCTTGATTGTTTTGTTGAGATCGCACTTTGTTTTTTGGAAAATAAACTTACAATGTATGAGATGACTGGAGTTACGATAATACGATATATTTTCCTCTATGGGCCTACAGTATTTAGCAGTTTGTAATAAAAGCTGTTTAATCGCCACACGTTACCCATGCTTGAAACCTTCGTGGTATAGGAGCATGTTAAAAATGTTTTTAACAAACTCGTTACCGTACTGTCATGCGATCTCGTGTGTCACCAATTACCGTGGTACCTAATAAGAGCACATGTTAATGATTCCAATTTCAAACAAATTAGTTATGCTCATATCCATTCAACGTCCAGGCATGTCTAGTCTGGGTCCAGTCTCTAATAACGCCAGTGATTGGGTCTAGGGCACGGCGTAAGAAGGTGCCAAAAAGTGGGGTGGGGGTGTATAAAAACCATCGCTGCTGCCCCTCCTCCCCCCCCACGCACATCCCCCTCAACCTCCATTTAACACACACACACACACACATATATTAATCCATAAATGCTGAAAACATACTTAAGAAAATAGGCCATGGTGTCCGACAATGTTTACGTTTTTGTGGATACGGTCACATGACAGAATGGGATTTCCCTCCATTTTTTATTCTATAATTAAATGGGTTATTTAGTTAATCTTATTACAATTATGTTTGTTGGAGAAAAATTTGAAATTAGAGTGGATTTTTTTTATTATTGTTAAATATAGAATTTACAACAAAAATAATATAAAGATTAAATTTTTAAAAACCTAAATGATTTGGTTTGAACATTTATTTATTTAATTATTTGTATTTCAAATAATTTAACACTGAACATTTCATCCCTTTTCCTAAAGCTTTGATTGTATTGTTCTGAAACGTAATACACATTCTCTTGGTAGTCTCCACAAAATAGTAAAGATGTCTAAATTTGTAAAAACGTTGTTGTTTTTTGTTTTTTTTAATTAATGAGATTGTAAAATTGAAATAGAAATCTTGATTGGTTAAATCTGAAACTTAGTACCTGTATTCTACAGTGATTCTCTGGAGATCTACTTTTATTATAGATTATTTTATTTTATTTCTTTAATGTTAACTGTCCAGCCATTCAAATATAATTTTCTTTCAGTCATACTCATCGATCCATCTGCTCAGATGGTCCGAAACCAGTTGACTTTGATCCATTACCTGCTGTAATGAGATGGAACAGCAGCAGTGTTTGTTCAAGGAGACCAGATACGTCATAATCTCTCTCCACCAAAGTCGTCTTTAAGGACACCACAAAAAAATTAAAATACTATTTTGTTTAATGACTCCACTACAATACTTTGATTTATTGATGAATGACCAATTTAACAGAATTACAGATAAATGTATTTTTTCTGGTTAATTCGACTTCCTAAAAAAAAAAGACCGCCTTGGTGCCCTTTGAAAATGTATGAACGTAGCCTTTGTGCCTTTTAGGTTAGCCTTGGTGCCCTTCATTTCCTTGATTTTTAAAGGCCATTATAGCCTGCCCTTTTAACACCGAATTTCGAGGCCTGATACACTATACAGAAAATCAAACAAATTATGTCACAATTCAAGAAATAAATCACACGAACTACGTCATTATTCAAAAGAGTTAACTCTTGGTCCTTTTTCCTTTTAACCAAAAAGCAATTATAATGCAGGGTTTTCAATGTTTTTAAAAATAAAATTTAAATAGCTTTATTAGAAATCAAAACATAAGTAATGCAGGGTTGAAAATTAACATGAAAACCAATGTCGCCAGCAGGGCCAGTTAAAGAAAAATCTTACTGGCTCAAATGCAACTAGCCTACCAATCACATTGGAATTTAACTTCAAACCTAAAATTAAAACTAGAGTATTTTTTGTGGAATAATAACCGTTTGCGATGAATTGCCGTTTAACTTCATAATAAATAAAGTAAAAAATCATATAAAAACATGTTATTAAGTGTCAAACCCATACCAACTCAAATAACAAAATAATCGAAAAAGAAATCCAGTATAAATAAACATGTTTCTTTACAAAGTACCATTAAATTAAACATATTAAATCTCATTTTTAATAAAGGGTAAAAGATAATGCAGTACAGACTAAAGGTAGAACTGAGCGTGCTTTAGTAAACTAGTCTGGAAGTGGCAGTCCTCTTTGTGGCGATGCAAGAAGGGTGGAATAAACTTTGTGGTGATACAGGATTGAAAATTAGCAGTCGCCCAGTCACGCGTGGCGACCTTTATTGGCTATGGGCGACTAAGAATTTTACAAAGGTAGTCCGTTAGGTGACCCATCGATATTAGGGTCTGGCGAGTATAGTACCAGTTAAAAAAACACAGACACTGAAACTGAATTGAATGTGACAAAACACATCGCGTCCGTGTTGGCGCAAACTACAGCAGCAGAAGACATAGAACATGCTCTATATTTTAACAGTGCCAGATTCAGCTTTTGTGGCTTTGGGCCTGGTCTTCTAAAAATAGAGCTCCGAACGTATTGAAGATATTGCATATATTTTTTAAATCTAGAAGTCGTCAGCTTATTAGAATGGACTGGATACGCCATAATTATCTAGTAGAGCTACTATTAGACAATTGTTATTCAATGTTATGGAAAAAAGGAATCATATTTAATTAGCTTATATTATTCTGGGACAAAATCAAAATCTATCTTGTAGTTTTAACTCACACTAACGTGAGCACATTCACATATATACAAATAACAATGACCTTTTCCATTACTACAGTCCAGGGCTTCTTCCAAAGGTCAGTTAACTGATTGTCGTTGTCGATATTGTTTTAAATTAAGCGATTTGCATTAAATAAGAACATATATCCAATCTAAAGTCTTGACACCAAGACTTACATAATGACATAACTGTCCAAATATTACTGTAATAAACAATAAGTACACTGTTATGCTATGTAATGTAATAACTAAGTACATTGTATATTTTGGTAAAAAACATTTTGTTTACAGATTTATGTTTCTATTGATATTTGTTTTATTAGTAGCCTACTACTGTAGCATTTACAATACATCGGCTATTCGGTGTCAAACCATGGTAATGCAAACAAATAAAGTGATGATCAATATCAATATAAAAATTCAAGATTCAAACAAAAACAGTGTAAAAAAAACTGTGCAAAAACACAAATATCACAGATAGATACAATTTAAATTTTGAGTAAAAGTCAGTATTTCAAGAAAACAAAGGGATTTGTGCTGTATTGGCCATTCTCAAAGAGAATGTTACACCCCTGCACCACGGTGAGGTTACAGCATGCGCAGATTACCTTGGATGTTCCATCATTTGTCTTAAAAATTGTATCACAAACAAAATAAAAGAGTTAACCTATGCAGTTTGATGGTAATTTGTAAATATTTTTTGCTTTAATTTACACTGCACTTTTACTCCTAATAAAATGTTATTTGAGACTGTATGGGTTTAAAATTTATTAAATTAATATGTTTTTATATGAATTTTATCATTATGCATTGTGTTGGCACTGTCAAAATATAGAACATGTTCTATGTCTTCTGCTGTCAGATCTGTAGTTCGTGCTAACATACATGCATTGTGTTTTGTCACATTCGATTCAGTAGAGCTCTGTGTGTTTCTGTTTTTAACTAGTACCATACTTGTCAGACACTAAAATCGATGGTCGCCCAACGGATTACCTTTGTAAAATTCTTAGTCTCCCTTAGCCAATAAAGGTCGCCTGGGGCAACCGGACGACAGTTAATTTTCAACCCTGGTAATGTATTTTTTTTTTTTTTCACTACAACTTGGTAATATATTTTCGGTATGTTTTTAACTTTCCTTTATCATAAAGTTAACCTTTAACACTTAAACTGGAAAGGTTGGTAGGTGTTTAATTGCATTCAGACACATGCATTAATTTTGGAAAAATAACCTTTCCACACATGCGCGGTCCATCATTTTCAATTTTCAAAGCAACTATAGTTACATGATAAAATATGTTATTCAACTACGCACAGTGGACGAAAAAATTTTAAAGGAAAAATTCAGTTTCCCAAGCAATACATTCCGGTCCGCGTTTAACCAACACCCATCACTAACACTTGCTGTTAATACATATACATGCATTATGTTCATACCAGTGATAAGGTTGTAAAATATCAATTTTCTAATGAATTTATTCTTAATTAACAGAATTTATACACTCAAAATTATTTACAATTGTTACGAATGAATTATATGTCTACTATTCACTACAGCCAGGGTACAAAAATGTAGCATACTTTTTGCAGATTGAATATAATAATTAAAACAAATTCTAACAATAGGGGGCTTAAAAATCATAAAAATTAAATGATTTGGTCTTGTTGACCTGGCATGTGTGATGTCATGTGACACGCACCAAATGGTAATTCATCTTCCTCTAATTTAAGTCAATTTCTACAAGTCAAGTGGACCCGATATCGGTAATTTGAAGGAATAAACAAAAACGATTTGTTAAAATTAATGATTTTAGTAGAGGTTTGTAAAGTTTTGTATTTAGATACCTATTTGTCTGAACTTTATTTTTAATGGAAATGTTCACTAACTGTGAAGAAAACCTCACAAATGAATGACAAGCAGACGACAACAAATAAGAATGTTAATTGCACGAACCGTTCTGGAGAAAACAAACGGAACAGAGCTTGAAGCATAACGCAGTTAGGGACGTTGATGATATACTCTTTACATTCGAACAAAACATTTATTTTACCCAAAGAGCCATTATGCAACTATGATGCTGCACATATGTCCTTTTAATTTTCAAATCATCTTCAAAAATATGCTAAGTGAGGAAAACGGCATCTTATTAAAACGCATTGTCATTGGTGTTACTAATGGTCATTGGTGTTTCATTGTAACACCAATGACAGGTAACACCAATGACAAAATAAGAAAATAATTAATTTTTGCTCTCTAAAGAATTAGTTGAGAAAACTGAAAAAGTACATGTTGTAGCAGACATACTATGTCTATAATAACATACAAACAGTTTCTTAAAATTATTAATCATTTCATAAATCAGCGTTCAAAATAAGCACTTGTCCATTTGTCCCGACATGTGAAGAGTTACTCGGACAAGCATAATTTACTTTAACATTTTGTTATCTGGCAGAGAAGTAAAATATTTTTTTACAAAGCAGTATCATAATTTTTTTAGCAATTTGTTGTACTTAAAAAAGAAAGAAAAGAAATCAGCCGTGTCTCTTCGCAAAATGTTATACAAATATCGTGGTTTGAGAGTTAAATAAACATGGTCTTGATAACATAATAGTCTTAGCTTGTGAATATTCGTAATACCTTTCAGTTGCGATTGAGTTCATAATTCCCCACTCAGAACATCTCTGCTGACATAAATTATTTATTTAATTGACAAATTATATTTGATACCATTCGTATTTAAAAAAGGAAAAAAAAAGTGTATTGTTTTGTTGTTTAAGTTTAAAACGAAGTAACTGCCTGTTTACCACAAATGTGAAAATGAGATTTCCTTTGATTTTTGTGAATTACTGATTACATTATCGGTAATGTGAGAAAACGAAAACCTGTTAGACGGGTTAATCTAAGATTAAAAACATATTACTTAACATTTATTATTTTATTATTTAGGTGTACATATATATCTGCAGTAAATTTGATTAAATAAGTTACTTAAAAATAATTTTGTATGACAAAACAAAATTACAATCCGTGAAAAGGCGGGATAAGCCTGATCACGTGGTTTCTTGTCGATTTGTTATCAGAACAAGTCTGAAAATAACATACCCGTTCTATATAAATAAAAGTTAAAATATGGCTCGTCTCCCCACCATAGAGGTTGTGTCCATCCCCCACTCCAGATATTGTTCCTAGGGGCCTAAAATTTAATAAGTGTCTGGCTATGGACATTGCCTGGTACAAATATGTGATTTACCAAGCTTTGGTAATCACAAACTTAATTAATACTAAGAATAAATATTTCTGTGTTGAAGCAGTGCGATGTAGTACGTTTTAAAATGCATATTTAAAGGGTGGGGTTTTTTTTTTGGGGGGGGGGGGGGGTTATTATATCATGCACGTGCTTCTACTTGAACTGTTATTAGAACGCCTTGGCGTTTTGTGGGAAAAAGAGTTTCCCTTGTCTATTAATAGACCTGAGGACGCCCTATGCGTTGCGAATGGCTCTATGACCAACGCATTCTTTAAATGAATGTTTTGGCCTATCCTTTTAAACTGAACAGTGGTCGAATCATCTAGTTCTATTGTGTTTATTTAGTGTAAATTGTACCTCTGAAACTACATGGTCCCGTAGGTAGCAGTCATCATTTATGGCAGAGTATTACTTTAGATGAGACTACGGTACCAGGTACCTTCACTTAAGGTTGTGTTGCATTTTTGACAAATGTCAAGTAAGCAACGAAAGTTAAATGGAAACGTTTATTTTGAAGTAAGTAAAGTACACCTTATTCATTGTTTATCATTAGCTTTGTTATTGTAAAGTTATTTGAGTTGCGAACATGATTGAAATTTGTTTATATCTTGTAGGCCTTTAGTTAACTTTTTAACGTGTATTTAACAAAATATATTTTTCGGCTTTGATTTTTGAAAAGATATCGACTGTACACATGTATTTCATTTTCAAATGAAATTTGCAACATGTCAAAAGTCCAACAAAACGTCAAATTGTTTGATGATGAAAATGCACACCCACCTCCCAAGCTAAGTGTTTATAAATTGCATAATTTTATCCACATTTGAGTGTCGTTGTTTTATTACTTTTCCATATTTAATAGTGAACAGAATACAACAAAGACTTTTACCTCAATCCCCAATGTAAACTGGATACCCATGGATCGAACTTACTTGGGCCCAATTTGGACCATGGGTTTAGGGTACTGGTTAGAGGAGATTCACTGCATCATGTAAACGTGTACGTACTAGTATCTGTAACAGTACATGATTAATAAAGGGCAACAGTAACATTATTTTAACATTACGTTACAGGCACATTTTCATTTATGACAGGTCATTTCGACAAGCACTGCCAAACAATTATTTTCAGGACTTCAGCTGAAAGTGAAAGTTGAAAACCAGTGACGTGTTCTAGGGAATGTGCTCGAGAACAATTTAACTGGTTTTCATTGAATTCTAAACAAAAACACTAATTTTTATGACTTTTTTTTATGCTAAAACTATCTCGACTACAATTTGTTGTAGTCACCCGAGTCATGAAATTACATGCAATCTAAAGTGAAGAGTAACAAGCGAATTGGTTTAAAAAGAAAAGACCAGGGCTTTAACTTTTCCTTCTGCATCCACTTCCTATCCTAAATAGATGGACAAGTGGAAATGTTGGCAGACAAGTAGATTTTGTGGTATACTTGTCCAGTGGATAAGTGATATTTTTTTTTTCTATCACTGTAAATACGATTGTAATACCAATTTATATTTTGACAACACATTCATTAGATTTAAACACCGCTGCTCACAATTTTAACAAACAGGTTTGACCGATATCTACTGGTGGAATGTTTCATCCAGAGAGCATTCAATTTCTTTTGTTTTCTCATTTATAAGTATACTGGGGTCTCATGGTATCACGGTACTTAATGATAGTGCAGAAATAAAATAATATTATATTTTATTACATAATGAGAATATATCTGTATTCTTACTGGTCGAAAACCAGTCACATGACCGTCCGTAAATAGTGGTATTGCCCTGAGACGGTCTCACCGGTCCATCAAAAGTGATATTGCCCTGGGAGATTTAACCAATGAAAATGAAACAAAATTTTAGCAAATTAATGAGTAGGTAATGTAATGCACAAACTTATGACAAAATGCTTTGCTGTCCTTCAACAAAAAGATAACATCTTTACAGGGCTCGAAATGCAGTGTTAGTACATGCACCGGTGCATGCTGATTTTTGCATGTGCATGTAACTTTTAAAACTGGGTGCACGCGGTGCATGCTAATATTTTTCAAGGACTGTGTATTGCGTAAAAAAGTTGATAACTTGCTTAATACAAAACACAAATATTCGTACGTTTTTGTAATAAGCCTATTATAAATTTGATCAAGAATCAGTAATAAACACAGTTGTATAACGTTCCGGTACTGTTAATAAATAAATATAGGTATTGCCAAATAATTCCGAATAGCTTCGTATAAAAAAAAAAAAAAAGTTGCCTTATTTTTGGTGCATGTAGAATTTTAATGGTGCATGTAACTTTTTTTTCAGCATGCACCTGGTGCATGTAGAATTTTTTTTTCATTTCTAGCCCTGCTTTAGTCATGCCGAGTTTAATTCCGCAAATACGACAAAAACAAGGTCAGTAAACGTCAAATTATGTATGTAATATCTCGCAGATTTAGAAACGTACATGATAGGCCTACATCAAAATGCAGTTGGAATCGGCACTCTCAGGATTTTATGTTACAAATACAAAAATGCATTTGGACGTAATCGATAAATGTTCAGTATAAATGTATGTTCAGATTTATCACATTTTGTGTTTTATTTTGCTTTTAATATGATTTTGACATTCTTGCTGGTTATAATGTCTCAAATTTGATTTTTGTCTTGGTAATGTTTCAACTGTTTATTTCCACATTCCTATGCGTGTCATACAACATCATAGGATTACGTGACTTCCCATCGTTTTACAGCATTGCAGGAAATTATAAGCGTTGGCGTATTTCGATTCTGATAAACAAAGCAGGAATGTATGAGTCTTATGGGTGACATTATGTAATAAAACAATTATTGACCACAGTTTGGGCAATATCATGTTTTATGGACCGAAGAAATTGATATCGATTTCTTCGGTCCATAAAACATATTGCCTTCAATGACGGTCAATAATTGATATATATACCTACATACATCAAGGTAAATATACTTTTGTTGGATTTTACCTAATATGTCCATGTTCTACACGTCATATATTTGCATATAAATCCTGTTCTTCTCATGATATCGCGGCAACTCAAAAATATGGTATACAATTCACCTGAATGGTTAAATATGTCGCTTTTATTCACAAATTTACAGTAAAATTGAAGAAACAAAATTTTGAACACAAAAAAGATCCTAAAATTTGGTTGAAACTTTTCATTTGTTCAATTCAGCTACATGTCTACAGTTTCCCTGAGAAAAACAGTTTATTTCTGTGTAAAACAGAGAGCACATTTAAAAACTTGTCTGTGCCTTATCACTCGAATGTATGATCAAAATATCAGGACCGACATGTGTCCACTTAAAGGCCCAATTACACTGGAGAGTGGTAATGGACAGCGGAGAACGAAAAGCGGTAAACTGTGCGGTTTTTTAATTACACACAGCGCGGAATACCGTGCGTTGATTTTTGGTTTGTAAACAAATAGCTTACTATTTTGGCGCGTAAAACATGGCGAAGACAAGAAAAAGTGAAAAGGAGATGTTACTGTCGATACTTTTAGTTAGGAGACTGAGACGTGTGTTTGATCGTACAGTAGAGGGTATTTCTCAACTTCTGTAATCAATCGTTCCACCGACATGACGACTACACGTGGTGGATATGACGTCATACAACAGAACTAGTCCCGATTGGCTTAACTCCTAAATTTACCCCGCGTCATTTGAGAAAAATCACTCAGCGTTTTATCCCCAGCGGTTTACCGCTCTGCCGTCGGGCCGTTCCGCGCTCTGTGTAATTGGTTCTATGTAAAAGCACTAGTTCTATTTTTTTCACCGCGCGGTTTTCCGTTACCGCTTTCCAGTGTAATTGGGCCTTGAGACAATAAGTTATATTCTGCCCATTTTACAAAAGTACAACAGCCTCTTGCATATTCTGATTATCGAGATAAAGTGTAATGACATTTTCAGGTTTTAAAAATATATTTTGGAACCTAAAATTTCCTTATATATTTCTGTTTCGGTTGTATTCTAAAAATAGTAAACATGTCACCATAGGTAGTCTCATTTTGATTGTCAACAACCAGACAATAGTCTTGTATCACAAGCAATAACATTTTAAATTTGCATGGTCAATGTAAATGTATTTGAAGTCAAACATAGGATTGTTGTGGTATTAGAGCTGAAATCTTTGAATACTTTTTGGTGGTCGGTGATTGCCAAAAAATTACATAGCTTGGTCTCTGACTTATGAAGCGTATTAGTGCCACCAAATTAAATAAAATAATTCTATTTGCCTACATATAATCGTGAAAAAATGAACTTTAATGTTGGAAAAATCAACTTTTCCAACATTAAAGTTGATTTTACCAAGATTAAAGTAGAATTATTTTATTGCGTTTGGTGGCACTATGTCCGTCTTGCTCTCTTACAGTCAGAGTACTCGGGCTGTAGAATGACAGTCACCCTGGTGTGTTTTTGATTTTTTGGGGCCTTAAGTGTTAGATTTATCGTTTGAAATACATTTTTACCAATTGTCATAAATTGACATTTCAAATCCGTGTACCGTGTAACATATTAATATAATAATTACATACCAGTAAGCATCCAACTTAAAAACGTTCAGTCACTATACTAGTTTAGGTAAAAATCCATTTTGGGAATTCCCCTAGTTCAAACTACCAGCCACTAAGAAAATTAGCAGCCAGCAGTCACTAACTTTTTGCAGTCATCCGCATTGACTGCCGATCAGCGATTCGATTGGTTGAGTCTGTTATTTTCTAACCAGTATCGTAATGAATTTCGCCGCATAGACTAGTACTCTTTCCTTCGTAGACTTTGCTACCGAACGGATTCAAATTGATTCTCAAAGCTCTCACTTGTTCATTTGCTCATATTTGGATTATTAATTACAAATTTTCTTAATATTTTGATATATTATATTATCTTTGATATATATACATTGTTTTGCTTTTTTATCTTAAAATATATAGACATATTTGTTTATTTTTTGTTGTAATCATATGTCCTCTTTTTTCAGTTTTTCAAAATGTTCAGACCCGCTGCGGCGAGGAAATTTTATTATTTTCCAGATTGTAGCCAGGCCTTTTTACCAGAGGACCAGACGATGTGCAGTAATGGAAAAAGGAGACCATCCATCATTTGGGTTACATATCCATAATTTATTACTTCATAATCAGACCTATTATACTTTAATTTAGTGTTATTATCATGCCAATTATTCTTTAATTTATTATTTTAAAAGCAATTCTTTGAACAAAAATAATTTCTATTATTTCTAAGAAACCAGAAATCAATAATTAATACAATCTGTGCAACAGTATTCTTTCTATTTTCAAGAAACTTTACTCCTGGATTTACTTAATTATATTATGTAATAAAAAAATCGGTCCCAAGTTTTATTATTACAAGCACAAACATTTATTTTTGGTACATAACTTTATTAATAAATTGTTTATTGAGTTAAAATTAAGAATAATCACTTTTAATTTCAGATTTCCAGATTATAACGGACCACAGAACTTTCCCGAAGAATGGCCACAACTTAAAGAAACTGTGAGGATAGTGTCACGATCTACAGTTGTACCTTTACTGGTAATATTTCAAATATCACTAAAATTCTGATTTTACAATACCGAGCATT